>NW_016107658.1:2128684-2167986 GCF_001604975.1 Cebus imitator | reverse complement strand
CACGCGCCACCATGCCCAGCTAATTTTTTGTATTTTTAGTAGAGACGGGGTTTCACCATGTTGACCAGGATGGTCTCGATCTCTTGACCTAGTGATTCACCCGCCTCGGCCTCCCAAAGTGCTGGGATTACAGGCGTGAGCCACCGAGGCCTGCCTGTGTGTCTTAATTGAAGCCTCCAGTAAATTACCATTTTGCTTTGATGTCATTATCTTAATATCCTGGGAAGAATTCTTATAAGAATATTTCTCAAATGTTCCTGGTAAGGATACATGCCAACAGGGAAAATAAGGATATTATTACATTAGAAAAAAAGTTTATATATTTTTTCCTAGTTATACACTGGGGTGATATTTTGATGGAATTACAATAACCAATTTGTTATCTTTATTATACAAGAGGTGAACAGATTAAACAAGCTACCTTGCTATCTACCAGATAACAGATAAATGTATTTTCATTTTTCCTGATTACTATCTATGCAGGTAATCATGCTGCTTCTTTACACATAATTAAAGTGAAGGTTGTTTTCAGTCTATCCTTCTCAGGGGTGAAATTATCAAATTTGTTCTCAACTAACTATTTTCTATGACATAGCACTGTTTTCGATCCCTGTCATATTCCATTTAGCAAATACAAAATAGCTCTGAATTAGAGTTATCACAGGCTAAGACTTTTATAGTGTTAATTTCTGGGGGAAAATCTTTAGATGGATGTTATCCAAGCTGAAAATGAATTCTTTTGAAAGGATCCAATTGATTTTTGCTTTTCCTTCAATTGGTTCTAAAATCTCTAGCCCTTTTACAATCTCTGTTGTTGGGTTTTTATTTTTATAATTTAATGTCACTTCAGTTGTTCTAGTCAAACAGCCTTTTTGCACCAACCAGTGAGGTTGAACAATTCATCATTACTCTGGCTGTGCACTGCATAGTTTTTCAAGCTTATAGGGGCAAGATGCTTATTTTGGGGAATAAGAGAAGCTTCTGCTGATATTGCACAGTAGAAATAGGTACATAGTTAAAAAAACAGTTTCTAATCATGGAGTATTAGTGAACTCTCTCTGAAGAGATGCTTTACATGCTTTATGTCCATGATGCAGGGGACCCATTATAAAAGATTATTTGTCTTTCAGAAGGAGCCAGTACCATTGAAGTTCCCTTATGAGATACACTTCCATGATGAACCATGAATAAGCTTTTGATGGTAAAAATTTAGCATACACACTCTTTTTTAGTATTGGCTCACCCTGCAACACTTAATGCCCTATACTCTTAGAAAGTCGTGCAAGATTAGACTAACTATAAAATGAATTTAAAGATAATTGACTTTGTGAATACAACTACTATATGCTCATTACACTGAGCATCTCTGATATTAATTGTCAATTCAGCTTGATGCTGCTGATTACTTTTAGTGGTTCACAGTGCCTTGTTTCTAATAGTTGCTAAAAAATGTTTGCTAAAATTAATCATGTATGTTCGATTTGCTGTGTGAGACATGCACTATTATAGTTTGTTTATTTATTTAGGATTATTTGGCTATGGATCTGTAAAGGATGTAGAGTGAAGTAGTGAAATGACCTTTCTAACTTTCTTACAGCTCCAATACTTCTTGGTGGCCAACTTGTTTACCCATCTATTCTCATTTCCTAAGCTTTTTAAAAAGTCTGTTTAATATATTCCATTTTTCTATTTCCTACTACCACTATAAATAATATTTTGTTTCCTCTTACCCTTCTTTCCTTTATCCAAAGACTAAGTTTACCAGCAAACTTTGCTACTACAACTTTAGAGTACCTCTCATTGTCATTTATTTTGAACAATTGATTTAATGTTTTATTATAAAGATGATACCTGCACATGGTAAAGAGTTCAAGCAGAAACAATGTTCTTATATTTCCCTTCCTCCTATGACACCCAGTTGTTTCATACTGAAAGGCAAATGCTGCTTACATTCACTTATCCCAAAGATAGTTCATCATAAATGGCCATACATGAACATGTGTCATTTTTATTGAGGAAAATTCATATGACATTAAATTATTTTAAAGTGAACAATTTGTGCTTGCTGCAGCATCAAATATAATAAAATGGAAAATTCAGTGGTATATAGTACACTCACAATGCTATTAAATGGTTAACTAATCAACTTCCAAAGAAAATGTTGAAAGAAAATGTCATTGAACAGTTATTATTTATTCTTCTCTCTCCTCAGCCCCTAGCAACTATCAATCTGCCTTCTGTTATGAATTTACCTATTCTGGATAGTTTATATAAATCAAATAATGAAACGTGCTCATTTGTTTCCAGATTCTTTGAAATAGTATAACGTTTTTGAGTTTCATCTATGTTGTAGTATGTGTCAGTAATTCATTTCTTTTTATGACAAAATATTTTATTGCATAAATATGCTACAAGTTATTTATCAATCCATCTATTGATGGATGGATTGTTTTCACCTCTTTGTTCTTGTGCAGGGTTCTATTATGAACATTCACATATAAGGATTTGTTTCAGTATTTGTTTTCAATTCTTAGAGACAGACCTTCAGAAGGAGAACTGTTGAGTTGTATGGTAAGTCTTTGTTTAAATTTTAGAATAATCACTATAAAGCACACTGTATTAGTCCATTTTCATACTGCTATGAAGAAATACGCAAGACTGGGTAATTTATAAAGAAAAAAGAGTTTTAATGGACTAACAGTTCCATATGGCTGGGGAGGCCTCACAATCATGGCAGAAGGCAAAAGAGGGAAAAGGCATGACTTACATGTTGCAAGGGAACATGTGCAGGGGAACTTCCCTTTGTAAAACCATCAGATCTCATAAAACTTATTCACTATCATGAGAAAAGCATGAGAAAAACCTGCTTCCATGATTCAATTACCTCCCATTGCATCCCTCCTACAACACAGGGGAATTTTGGGAGCTACAATATAAATGAGATTTGGGTGGGGACACAGATATACCATATCACACACAAAATTGCTCCACAGCATCTGAAAAATTTTACATTTCCATCATCTTTTACAAAGACCAAAATTTCTCTAATTCTCATAAATACTTGTGATTTCCTGGATTAGAAAAATCAAAATTGTTAAAATATCCATGTTACCCAAAGCAATTTATAAATTCCTTGCAACCCCTATCAAAATACTAATGACATTAGAGACAGGAATAGAAAAAAAAAAATCTGGAAATTTATGTAGAACCAGAAAAGACTCAAAGTACTTAAAGGAATCCTAAGCAAAAAGAATAAACCTAAAGGCATCACAATACCTGACTTCAAATTATGCAACATTTCTTTTTATTTTATTTTTATTGCATTTAGGTTTTGGGGTACATATGAAGAACATGCAAGACTGTTGCATAGGTACACACATGGCAGTGTGATTTGCTGCCCTCCTCCCCTTCACCTATATCTGGCATTTCTCCCCATGCTATCTCTCCCCACCTCCCCACCCCCATCTCTCCCCCATTTGCCCCCAGCAGACCCCAGTGTGTAGTGCTCCCCTCCCTGTGTCCATGTGTTCTCATTGTTCAACACCCACCTATGAGTGAGAACATGCGGTGTTTGATTTTCTGCTCTTGTGTCAGTTTGCTGAGAATGATGGTTTCCAGGTTCATCCATGTCCCTACAAAGGACACGAACTCATCATTTTTGATGGCTGATTATGCAACATTTCTTACTGTTGTCAGATTACTCTGGCTAGGACTTCCAGTAACATGTTGAACAGAAGTGGTAAGAGTGGGCATCATTGTCTTGTTGCAGTTATCAGAGGAAATGCTTTCAACTTTTCCCATTCAGTATTATGTTGGCTGTAGGTTTTTCATACATGGCTTTTATTGTATTAAGGTATATCCGTTGTATGCTGATTTTCTTGAGTGTTTCAATCATAAAAAGATGCTGGATTTTGTCAAATGCTTTTTCTGCATCTATTGGGATGATCAGGTGATTTTTGTTTTTAATTCTGTTTATGGGTGTATCACATTTATTGACTTGCATATGATAAACCATTGTTGCATGCATGGTACGAAGCTCACTTGATCATGAGGGATTATCTTCTTAATATGCTGTTGGATTTGATTAGTTGGCATTTTGTCAAGGAATTTTGCATCTGTGTACACCAGAGATATTGGCCTGTAGTTTCCTTTTTTTATGTCTTTTCGTAATTTTGGTATTAGGGTGATACTGGCTTCATAAAATGATTTAGGGAGGATTCCCTCTTTTTCTATCTTGAGAAATAGTGTCAGTAGGATCAATACCAATTCTTCTTTGAATATCTGATAGAATTCAGCTCTGAATCTCACTGGTCCTGGACTTTCTTTTGTTGGTAAATTGTTGTTACTGTTTCAATTTTGCTGCATGTTATTGGTCTTTGTGGAGTTTCTAATTCTTCCTGATTTACCCTGGGAGGGTTGCATATTTCCAGGATTTTATTCATCTCCTCTAGGTTTTCTAGTTTATGCATGTAAAGATATTCATAGCATCCATGAATGATCATTTGTATTTCTGAAGTGTCAGTTGTAATATCAGCCATTTTGTTTCTAATTGAGCTTAGTTAGATTTTCTTTCTTTTCTTACTTAATCTTGCTAATGGTCTATCAATTTTATTTATCTTCTCAAAGAATCAGCTTTTTGATTCATTTATTTTTTGTATTTTTTTTCATTTTATTTAATTCTGCTCTGATCTTGGGTATTTGTTTTCCTCTGCTGGATTTGAGTTCAGTTTGTTCTTGTTTCTCTAGTTTCTTGAAGTGTGACCTCAGATTATCTATTTGTGGTCTACCAAACTTTTTGATGTAGACGTTTAAGGCTATGAAGTTTCCTCTGAGCACTGCTTTTGCTGTATTCCCGAGGTTTTGATAGGTTGTGTCACTATTATCTTTCAGTTCAAATATAATTTTTTAAATTTCTATCTTGATTTCATTGTTGACCCAATGATCATTCAGGAGCAGTTTGATTAATTTTCATGTATTGGCATGATTTTGAAGACTCCTCATACCAGAAATGCAGGGATGGTTTAACATATGCAAGTCCATAACACGATACACCACATAAACAGAATTAAAAACAAAAATCACAATATCATCTCAATAGATGCAGAGAAAGCTTTTGAAAAAAAGCTTTTGAACATAAATCCCTTTATGATTAAAACACTCTGCAAAATCGGCAAGCAAGGGACATACGTCAGTGTAATAAAAGCTATCTATGACAAACCCAAAGCTAACATAATACTGAATTGGAAAATGTTGAGAGTATTCTCTCTGAGAACTGGAACTAAAGAAAGATGCCCACTCTCACCACTCCTCTTCAACATAGTACTGGAAGTTCTCACCACAGCAATCAGACAAGAGAAGAAAATACATGTATCCCAATCAGTGAAGAGGAAGTCAAACTGTCACTATTTGATGATGATATGATTGCATACGTAGAAAACCCTAAGGACTCCTCCAAAAAGCTCTTAGAACTGATAAATGAATTCAGAAAAATTTATGGATCCAACGATAATGTTCACAAGTAAGTAGTTCTGCTATACACCAACAGCAACCAAGCTGAGTATCAAATAAAAAACCTCACCCTCTTTTATGATAGCTGCAAAAAAATAAAATACTCACAAATGTACCTAACAAAATTTGTAAAAGATCCCTAGAACGAAAGCTACAAAACACTGCTGAAGAAAATCATAGTTGTCACAAACAAATGGAAACACATCCCATGCTCATAAATGGCTAGTATTAATATTTTAAAAGTGACCATACTGACAAAAGCAATCTACAAATTCAGGGCAATTCCCATCAAAACACCATCATCATTATTCACAGAAGTAGAAAAATCAGTTGTAAAATTCATATGGAACCAAAAAGATCCCAGAAAGCCAAAGCAAAATCAAGGAAAAAGAACAAATCTGGAGGCCTCACATTACCTGACTTCAAACTATACTATAAGGCTGTAGTCAGCAAAATGACATGTTACTGGTATAAAAATAAGCACACAGACCAATGGAACAGAATAGAGAACCCATAAATCAACCCAAATACTTACAGCTAACTGATCTTTGACAAAGCAAACAAAAACATAAAGTGGGAAAAGGACACCCCATTAAACAAATGATGCTGGGATAATTGGCAAGCCACGTGTAGGAGAATAAAACTGGATCTTCATCTCTCACTTTACATGAAAATCACCTCAAGATGGATCAAAGACTTAAATCTAAGACCTAAAGCAAAATTTTAGAATATAACATTGATGAAACCCTTCTAGACATTGGCTTAGGCAATGATGTCATAACCAAGAACCCAAAAGCAAATGCAACAATAACAAAGATAAATAGGTGAGACTTTATTAAACTAAAGAGTTACTGCACAGCAAAAGAATCAGTCAGCAGAGTAAACAGAAAACCCACAAAGTGTGAGAAAATCTTCATAACTTATACATTCAACAACAGACATCCAGATTCTACAAGGACTCAAACAAATCGGAAAGAAAAGAACAAACAATCCCATCAAAAAGTGTGCTAAGGACATGAACAGACAATTCTCAAAAGAAGATATACAAATGACCAACAAACATTTGAAAAAAATGCTTGACATCAGAAATGATCACGTAAATGCAAATTAGAACCACAATACAATACCACCTTACTCCTGCAAGAATGACCGTAATTAAAAAATAAAAAAATAATAGATGTTGAGGTTGATGTGGTAAAACTGGAACACTTCTACACTGCACTACTGTTGGGAATGTAAAGTAGTACAACCATGATGTAAATCAGTGTGGAGACTCCTTAAATAACTAAACATATAACTACCATTTGATCCAGCATTCTTACTACTGGGTATCTACCCAGAGGAAAATAAATCGTTATACAAAAAAGATTCTTGCACACATATGTTTATAGCAGCATAATTTGCAATTGCAAAAATATGGAACCATCCTAAATGCCCATCAGTCAATGAGTGGATAAAGAAATTGTGGCATATATATATAATAAAGTACTACTTAATCATAAAAAGTAACGAATTAACGGCATTCACAGTAACCTTGGTGAAACTGGAAACTATTATTCTAAGTGAAGTAACTCAGGCCTGAAAAATAAAACATCATGTGTTCTCACTCATAAGTGAAAAGTAAGCTATGAGAATTAAAAGGCATAATAATAATGCAATGGACTTTAGGTACTTGAGGGAAAGGTTGAGAGGAGGGTGAAGGATTAAAACACTGCAAATTGGTTTCTGTGTATACTTTTTGGGTGATGAATGCACCAAAATCTCACAAATCACCACCAAAGAACTTATTCATGTAAACAAATACCACCTGTTCCCCAAAAACTTATGGAAATTTTTTAAATGAAATATTATATATTTTCCAAAATTATAGGTAGAATGAGTGATTGGAGAAAGAAAAATTTGGTTAGAGAGGACTGCAAGTCCAGGGGCAATGTAAGGACTCAACTCTTCGTATTCCATGAGTCTTATTATGATCTAGAGAAACGCAAGCCATTGGTAGTAGTCTCAGGAAAAGTAGGTGAGCAGAGCAAAGCTAAAGGCTAGTACAGAATTATTTATCTGGCAGGTCATATCAGAATGTTTCAAATGCAAAGACCAAAATCAAACCAACCAACCAAGCAACAAACAAATGAACAAACAAAAATGGATGAATGTGTCAAATGTTTGAAGTTAAATGTCTTCCTATGTACCTATTAATTTGCAACATTATCTGCTGCTTATAGTTTTTCCTTCTTAATTCTGAGTCTTGTTCTCCATTGTCTGGTATTGATCACTATCTGACATTAAATTGATATTCTAACAGCCTAGATAGATAAACGCTTCAGTGAACTATGTGAAGAAAATCCAAAGATATGTGATGAAAAGTTAGATTACAATTTCATATATAGACCAGATGGAGAATAAAGCCAAGTATGCCTGCTGGATTCTAGATAGCAGTTCTTTAAAAAAAAAATAAGTGACATTTTACATATAGTATGATATCACCAATGATTCTAAAACCAAATACATGATAAAAAAAAAAAAGTTAAAAAAAGAAACCTGCATTTATTTCTACCAAAAAAGTGGGTGTCAAGAAAACGTAATTAATTATGAGAATATGTGAAATTAATAGGACCATTAATTTTACATCTGGACAGCTAAAATAATCTTATTTTGCACTTAGATTTATGTCACCTGCAAGGTAAAGAATATATATATATATATATATATATATATAATCTCATTTAAGTGTTATAAGGAACAATAAGTATGTGCAAAATTTATATAAAAACCTAAGTGCTATACACAAAAATATTATTGGTAACAAAATTTATTCATTAAAATATTCATAGGCTACTTATGTCAGATATTGCTTTTAACAAATATGATGAGGGAGAAGAGTTGTTTCTGTACTCTATAACTTTCTTTTGTTTTTTATATTTTCAAAACTTAAATAATTTTAAACTTACAGAAAAGTAACAGGATTGGTAAAGGAAACTCCCGCATATATGTAACCCAGAGTTTCCAAACATTTAAATTTTGTTTCATTTGCATTTGTTATCTGTGTGTGTGTGTGTGTGTGTGTGTGTGTGTGTGTGTATGCAGGAATCGTCAGTGGATTCGAAATTGAGGGAGAAGTATTGTTGAAGAGCAGGGTAATGGTATGGCCTGAAAGTGTCTTGCACATAGAGGGATTATTAATTGCAAGGTAAAATCTAATAACTAAATAACTACACAATGAAGAGACCTGAGAAGAAACTACAATGCAGTAACTATACAGTAGAGAAATCTTGCAACTAGTAATACACACACACACACACACATATATATATACATACATATATATGTATGTATATATATTTATAGAGAGGAACCTTCAACATTATATATTACTTGCAATTATTATAATTATGTATTATTAGTTGCAAGATTTCTTCATTGGACAGTTACTATGTTGGATAGTTACTATGCTGTATAGTTTCTCCATTCTCAGGTTTCTCCATTCCCTATACTGTAGGGAAGCATCTTCTCACCCCTCTTAATTTATGCATTTATTAATCACATATTTTTATGACCAGCATAAACTCACGGATTCCATTTTTTAAAAATAAATCAATGAGTTATAATAAATTGCTCTTCTTTTTTTATTTTGATGCTATAATTGCCCAAGATTTGACCAGTGGGGACCCCTTCAAGCTGTATTTTGGATAGGTTTCATGTCACTTTTTTAATACTTTCTTAAAAAGATGTTCCAGGCTTATCTTGTGTTTTACCTATGCCAATGCTGGAATTAGACATTTCTCTAAGAAGCTGTGATTCTGTAGTGTGGGCTGATATTTAGAAACCATTATCTGAGTGCTAAGTGGAATATATTTACTTGTAGAACCTTTCCTCTGACAGAGCTGGAAAATCATAAGTTTATACTGATATATTCAATTACAGTTTACCCCATATAGTTCTTGCACTACTCTATTCCATAGTCATATTCCCCATCTTCCATAAGAACTCAAGCTCTTCCTCCAAAACAAAGAGCTTTTACATATTTCCTGGATCCTGCAATATATAAAGACTTCTCAATATATTCATCATCTATCTATGTCTATATGTGGTTCTATGTATCATCAATGAAAAGGAGTTCAAGAGTTAGTTGCAGCTCCATTTGCAGCCTTTTTGTCCCCAAAAATGATGATATATAGTGAACATACTCTTTAAATGTGTCATGGATTAGTTATATTTTTATCTCCTTAAGTTTGATTATGTAATCTATTTGAAATACATTTGGGCACATTTTTTTCTATCTAGATGTAGTTTTAGAGGTTTTTTTTTCTCATTCTGGTTTACTTCATTTTATTCCTTGTATACGTAGATCACGACAATAATTATTACTTCCCTTCCCATCCCTTCTATACTGTCCACCCACACACACACATGATTTGTAGGTAACTAATTTCATATTTTCTGATTTATCCATGTATGTTACATTTTGCAGATAAATGCATCCTCTCAATTTCTCCTTTTTTATTGGTAAGTACCATATTATACATGAAGAGAGAGACATTTAACCTACCCTGTTATAAGTTTTCTGTAAGCTACAGTAATAGTGACAATCAATATGACATAATTGTTAGATTTATATGTGGTGTAAATTATTAGATGAGGCTAAAATATTGTTTACCATAACTATTTGTATATGTGATAACGTCATAATACAAAAGGAGGAGTGGAATAATTTCGATATAAGCAGCAATTGAGCGATTGACTTTCCTTCCTTAGATATTTTTTTTTTTCTATTCTAATCTGAAGATGAACTAAAGGCATTACTATGAACCATCAGGTATCTCCATGGTTATATTATGTTTACTAGGCTGTAATCCCAGCAACTCAGGAAGCTCAGGCAGGAGAATCACTTGAACCCGGGAGGCACAGGTTCCCCGTGAGCAGAGATTGTGCTACTACACTCCAACCTGGGTGACAAAGCAAGACTCTGTCTCAAAAAAGAAAAAAAAAAACCTTACTATGTACACTATCATTATAACAAAATTATATATTGTATTTTATGGCAGCTATATAGATAACCCTCTGGAAAGTACAGTAAATAAATGAAATTAAACTATTGGATTCTAAAACCAAAGGAATCTCAAATTTTCCATGGTTCTTAGTACTCCTGAAGTTATAACTTTAAAAATCTCTTTGAAGTTATAGAGTCTCTAAGAAAAAATGTACATATGACACATCAAAATATGCTTCTAATTTTGAGGTTTCACAAACACCCCAGAGTAAGAATTTCTGATGTTCTTTATTGCTACTGCTAACTGTTGCGAGTTTCTTCAGAACTTATGTTAAGTCTTGCTGGATACTTATTTCATTTTACAGGATGCAACACATTATTATTATTTACTTTGTTACTTAAGCTGGTCAAATGTTGGCCTTTTGAAGATTCTTCGAGGTGGACTCTATGTCATTTTGATAAGTTCTCATATATATTTTTTAACATTTTCTTAATTTCTTACACTGCAAGCAATATGTTCCAGGGTTATTTTGTACTTCCCTTGACTTAATCCTGTAATTGGCTATTTCTCTAAGGAATATTGCTTCCTTGTAGTGAAGAAGAGGGGAGAGGGGAGGATGAAAAAATGTGGGTTAAAGGGTATACCCATGTAGTAAGAAAGAAGGAATAAATTCAAAGTCTGATAGCAGGATAAAGTTAATATACTTAAAATTGTATCATATTTGGATCATGGACATCCTAAATACCCTGATTTGATCACTATGCATTATATACATGTAACAAAATTTTATAGGTGACTTTAAGTTTCTACAAATGAAAAATAAACCATCCATTACTACTATAAGCAAAGCAGAGCCCACACCTTCTTCTGACAACTGTTATGTAAGAAAAATTGACAAAATGACCAATTTAATAATAATTCATTATACTGTTCAATTATCCAGACACTTTCTTTTTATTAGATCAAAAAACATAATATTGTAGAGTACAATCACTTTAAACTAATTTTGATAATCACATTATTTCTTCTTACAAAACTCTAAAGCATGTAAGTTTGTAATCAGCAAAGAATACATGCACTGTTAAAAGTTATTTTTCCCTACAAAGGGAATTGTCTGTTTCATCTAAAATAGACTACTATTGTTTGTGAAATATGTAGTTTAAGGATTTTGAAGGAGATATAATAAATCCTAGCATGTTTCATTACTTACTTTGTCACCTGCAGAATTCTCTACATTTTTTTTCTTTATGAGAACTAATCCCCAACCCCCTTCACAGCTCTTTTTACAAGACCTGTAGATTTCTGCATTACCACAACAAAAGAAAGCCATGTAGAAAAAAAAAGGAAGAACAGAAAAGAAAATGTTTACAGAGGGAAAAAATTCCCTCTCCTTCTTTGTGGTTTTCTGTGTAAAATCTTAGTTTAGCAATCATAATATTATCCATTAATTTCTTGATGAATAAAATGTTTCACTCATAAACACTTCCAGAAGTGTCTTAATAGTTGTCAGAAAAGTATTTGCCAGCTATTCAAATAAAGACAGATTACTTGTATAGCAAAGACAATCTGGTATTCAATACCAGCATCTGGCCACTTCCTAATATCTTTATCTCCCTGAAATCTCAAGAAGATTAAAGTTTTTCTAAAGTCTCAGGTGTTCATTTTTGTAAGCTTGCCCAGATTCCAAGCCTTTATTTTCCCAGCCCAGGGCTCTATGTAAAAGAGTGTCTGTTACGTTCATCAGAGCTCATTGGACATGCTCACAAATAGATGGCATTTCAACTGAGCATAAACTTCCAATTTCATGTTAAATTTAAACAATCTCCCTTTTATAAAGGAAACAATACATTATTTTTGTAACACTGAAATATGTGGCCTGCACACAGGCTGTAAAAGAATTTCTCTAATGCTCTAATTAATGGGTTTATCTTTCATGAAGGATGTATGTAAGGAAACCACCATGTTTTTCCTTCATCCAGCTGCATAGCATACTGCAGTGTTTGGGATCCAATCTGATCCTGTCTAAAATTAACACTTTGCAGTACAATCAAGTTAGAACTCAGAGTTGAGAAACTAACTCAGAACTGCACAGCTTCATGGAAACTGAACAACTGGTTCTTGAATGTTGACTGGATAAACAATGAAATGAAGGCAGAAATAAAGATGCTCTTCAAAACCAACAAGAACGAAGACACAACATACCAGAATCTCTGGGTTTCTTAAAAGGTTCTTAATGCAATTTCTCTCTCTCTTCAAAGTATAACATAGGGTGATTTCCTGGACAGTATATTTAGGAATGGTGGAGGAGAGGAAGGAGTTAGCTATGGTCTTTGGTCACTTTGAAACTTGATTTTTAATGTTTCCTTTCTCTTATCTTTGTCTTTATGACACTGGATCGCTGCTTCTACTAGTGTGTCTTCTTCTTTCACAAACAGACAATTGCCTTAATATAAAAAAACCTGTCTAATGGCTAACCAAATCTTCCAAAACCGTTCACATACTTTAACTGTAATGCAGACTGTGTCAACAGTACATAGACAAAGAGAACAAGAACATACACAACAGTTTATCTTTATATAGAGATACTTGCTATATTGTTTAGACTTTAACAAATTCCACTAGGACTATAGATTAACTACAGTGTGTTTGGTAGCGTTAATACATACATTTACCCACTCCTTAAAATAATGTGGAAGGTAAAAAGTAGTTGAGACTGTGTTGGTTGACCAATTATACATTCTTTACTAAATAATATATGAGAGCTTTGCCCTAGATATGGAGGGATGGAAGACATCCAATTAACCGTCCCTTTTCCCTCAAGCTGCAAGGATCTGATTATAAGAATAATTGGGAACTTCCAGTAGGGTGGTACAAATGCCTGAGGCAGTAGTGCCAACCATGAGAAACCCCTCCTTTAGAAGTGCCCAGAGAGGGTGAAAAGCAAGAGTGAGACTGTGAATCCAGACTATGAAAGGTCTTTTACTGTCAGTTCCCCCTCTGTTTCAACAAAGGGAAGGGACAGGCACTAAAAAAAAATTTCAACTTGCAAAGGATACAGAAACTGCTAGGACCTTGTTAAAAACAAGAACCCACATTAGCGGTCCTTCATGAAATATCTGAGTCCTAAGTCATTCCACATACATTAAAAGCACCTACTTAGCATTACAAAACATCCTGCTGTCACTTCTGGAGGCGGTAAAACGTTTTCTCAGGGAAGGCATTGCTAAGTTCCACTATTTTTCAATAATACTATTTATTGGGTTCTTTTTTGCCCTCCCTCCCTCTCTCCCTTCCATTCTTCCTTTCTTCCTTCCTTCTCTCTTCCTTTTCTTCCTTCTGTCCTTCCCTTCCTACCTATTGTCTCTTTTTTCCCCAGGTTAATACCTGTTTAAAAAGCCATGAAGCTAATAATAAAGGAAACCAAAAATAATAGCAGATACATAAGTACATGCTTGCATTAATAAATTACATGAGTCCTAAAGAATTGGAGCATCAAGAAATGTTACAGTTTAGGATTGTGGAAGAGAGTAACTGTCTCATTTTTCTAAGAGCAGAAAATTTGAAAGAGAATACAAAATCAACTACTACTGGTGTTGTTACTCCAGGATTTTCACTAATAATATGGCTCTCTGCCCTTGCTTCCTACAGCATCTGATTTACGCTTCTTGTTTTATTTTGTAGTTCAATATTTTTCTTTCCTCAGTGGAATGTTGTTGGTGGTGTTGTTTATTAAGGGTGTAGTGTTATTTAACCATTTTGATCCTTTCCATTTTGTGAGAATCACTGAAAGGAAAGTCTTTGAAAGCCCAATGGGGATGGAAGTTCATACAAATACTTGAAGCCAATTTCTTACAAGTAGCAGCCTATACTGAAAAAGGAGCCTTTAGTTAAAAAAGTTATCTTTTCTATACCATTAATCTCTATTTACCACACCAGATACATCTTTTAAATATCTGTGTGTGTGTCAGGGGAGGAGAGAGATCAGTGAACATAGATTTAAAACAAATACATAAATAATATGTGAAGGAGAAATCTATCAACAGATATGCAAATTAGGAGATAGGCAGTTCTCCGTGGTTCCAAGGTACATTTATTCTTCACAAAACCTACAAACAGATGAGAACAATGTTGACTATGGATACTGTAATACTATCATTGAAAATCACAAAAGTCAAGAAGTGCAGAAAGACACAGAATGTGATTGTGGTAGACGTCACAATTTCAATGTTTTTTTATTCCGTTTTCTAGAACTAAACATTCTCATATTTAACCAAATCTCTGACCTGAACTAAAATATCAATCTAAATAATAATTTTCAGAAGAGCATTAAATGAAAAAGGTTTCCACAGCCTTCCATTGACAGTCTTCAAAACCTCAGATAATATAAAAATAAAATCACTATTTTTTAATCATATAAATGTCCAAATAAAATTATAAAAGGAACTCAGATCTTTCACTTTTGTGAACAGCATTCTTGCTTGCATCTTTACTTTTAAGAATTTTTTTCCTATGGTACATTTTTTAATGCAGTATCTAATTTTAAATAAATATCTCCAGTACTGAGACATCTGCTTTTTCACAATCAGAAATATGGAATTTTTATTTAAAATCATATTCATCCTAAAATCCCCCTTTTATTCTTTGAGTCTTCGTTATATTTTGAAGCCTTCCTAACTGCTTTTATTTTTCACCTTATTTTTCTGTAACTTTCATAGATGTGATTAAAATACTATATTCCAATGTTTTATGCTTAATATCAATAGTAATTCTGCAGAGCTGTGTGTTATAAGAAAAGACAATATGCTGTTCAGGTTCCAGAATCAAACTATCTGGTTTTGAGTCCCAGTTTTGCCACTTGCATTTCTGTATTTCAATTTCTTTATATGTAACAATCATAGCACATATAAAGTCTATGGAATAGTACTTAACACATACATGCTCACTTAATATTCATGTTTTTTTATTATGATCTTCAGAGTATGCAACAAAATATGGATTTCTCAAAGGAAACTGGTTATATATATGATATATATATGATACTTGACTTTAAATAAAACAAAAGTTTAATAATCTATAAATTGTTTACATAACTGGCATTGTTTACAACTACTTCTCATTAAACAGAAAATTACCCCAATCACTTCGAACTACATTTGAGGCATTATGATAAAATGAGTAGGCAGTATGGTAAAAGGAAAAGAGCAGGCTTTTGATTTACAAAAAGTGTATTGAAATTACAACTCTACCATTTACTTGTTGCATGATGATAGACAAGTTTCTTACCTTCTCTGAGCCTTCATTTGTAAAAGAAGGATAAAATAGTAGTGATCTCATAAATTTGTTGTGAGCATTAAATAGCACACTGGAAATACTTATTTAATGCCAGACATTTATATATTAAATACTCAAAAATGTTAAGAGATCTTCAGTCAGATTTCTGGGTTTAGGTCTGTGATGGTTAATTTTATGTGTCAACTTGAAGGTGTGTGTTTCTGGATAGTATTAACATTTACATTCCTGAACTCTGAATCAGCAGATTGCCCTCCGCAATGTAGATGGGCTTTATCCCGACCAGAACAGAAAGAAATATCCTTCCTGGATAATAGGGTATTCTCCAAAAGACTGCCTTTAGATATTTTTTGCACATTAGCTCTTCTGGGTCTCTAGGAAGCCTGGCTTTGGACTGGATTTGCACTATTTGGATCTCCTGGGTCTCAAGACTACATTGCAAATTTGGACTTGCTAGCCTTCATAGTCATGTGAAACAACTCCATATAACAAATCTTTTTCTATAAACATATGCATCCTATTGGTTTTATTTCTTTGGAGAACTCTGACTAAACAATATCACAGCTCTGCAACTTAGTACTTAGGTGACCTTGTACAAGTTACTTAACTACTTTGAGACTCTTTTCTTCATCTACCAATTAGAAATAGCAATGCCAACCCTCATTTGATTGTTGGGAGAACTAAATGAGTTAAAGTCTTTAAATTGTCTATCAGACTATTTGGAACCCACCTAGGAAGCTCTCAGAAATGAGCTTCATAGAGTACCTAAAAACAGGAGGCACTATTTCCCCAGACGAAGATATGGCTGATTTTAGCTCTTTGTTTTGTTCAAGAACTAAGAGAACACAAGGTTTGTAAACATTCTCTTTAAAGCAAAATGTAAAGATTTCCAGTGTAAATTCTTTCAGAAAGGAGAGTTACATTCAAAAGATAAAAGATTTGGGGTATACAAAAACTTTACTATTTTGTGAGATCCAGTGATTTCTCAGCTCTAGCAGGGCCTATCATGTGTGGACAATGTAACCTATAATCACACATTCCCTCAGGCAACTGGAACCATGAGAAAGTTATGCCAAGATATGTTGCATCTTGTTTTGCCTTGTGGGGTTCCTTGCTTCTGACAACATTTTGTATTCTATCAAGAAACTGTGTAGGTGTGGTCATATGGTATCTTCTCACCAACTTGAAACCATTCTTAAAACACTCTTAGATTAATGACAAACACCTGTTTACTGCTCTGTTACTCTGCCATAAATTGGGCAAGGTGTTCTCTTCTCAGTTTCATTATTTGAATATGCTTATGAAGTGGGTGCAATTTTAAGCCATATTTGATAAGTATGGAAATTGGGGCTTTTTAAGATTATGCACTTTGTCAGAGTGCAGACCCTGCACAGAGGGAGATCTTGCCAAGAAAAAAAAAGAAAAGAAAAGAAAAGATAATTACTGCTCTATTCTAGTAGTTCTCAAACTTCACTGCAATCAGAATCACCTGTGGACTTGTCAAAAATATAATCAGATCCAACCTCCAGAAATTTCAATTAATTTGTGGTGGAGTCAAAGAACCAGTAATACATAATTTGAAAACTTCAATTTTTTCTAACGTGCAAATTTGAGAAGCCTTTTTCTAAACCATTATACTGTATCAGTGTTTTCCAAAATTATTTGACTGAAATCTTCAGTAAGAAACATTTAACATTGTCAGC
The DNA here is from genome assembly GCF_001604975.1 of Cebus imitator. NCBI lineage: Eukaryota > Metazoa > Chordata > Mammalia > Primates > Cebidae > Cebus > Cebus imitator. The sequence goes on along the minus strand of NW_016107658.1, from coordinate 2,150,498 downwards.
CAGTATACATATACATATACATATACATATACATATACATATACATATATATATACAACTCAAACGAAAGTTTTACCAAACAATGCACTTACTACCTGCAAGCATTCTGTTAATTTATCTTCTATTCTATTATATACAGTATCTTTTATTGTTAATTGCAACCTTCTCAATTGATTTCATAGCCCATTGGTTGGTTACCAGCTACAGTTCGAAAGTCACTATTCAAGGCCATACGGTGGTGGCTCACACCTATAATCCCAGCATTTTGGAAGACAAGAGACAGATGGATCACTTGAGCCCAGGAGTGCAAGACCAGCCTAGAAAACATGGTGAAACCCTACAAAAAATACAAAAATCAGCCAGGCATCGTAGCACACCCCTGTAGTCCTAGCTACCCAGTTACTTAGGGCGCTGAGGCTAGGTGAGAGAGCAAGACGTTTCCTTAAGAAAGAAAAAAAGAAAGAAAGGAAGAAAGAACCGAAAAGAAAAAATAAAGTAAAATAAAATAAATAAAAACATTGTACGCTCTGTACAGTGCGTAATAAAAATATGCTCCATTTTCCTACCCTTCCCTGATATATATTCTGTTTCAGCCGCCTCTCCACATTGGAGACCATTTATTCCTAAGTGCCGAGAGACCATTCCACTCCACTTCCTTCTTGGAGACACTCTGCTCGCTCTATATCCTCTTCCTACAGCTGAATACCTATGCATAAGAACTGTTCTGACATACTTTCTTCAAATATATGACTCTTAAAGCAAATTGTGCTATGGTTCAAGAAATATGGCCATTTTTAGGTCCAAGAACGTGTGACAAGTCCATACATTTCATTCTATTCTGAATGACCAATTGCATTTATAGTATTCTATTGCTATGTAACAAATTACCACAAATTTACTGGTTTGAAGCAGCACAGTGACCGTGAGTCAGATGGCCAGGAACAGGATGACTTGATCCTCTGCTCAGGGTCTCACTAGGCTGAAATCAAGGCGTTGGCTGGGGCTGTGATCTCATCTTAGGCTCGGGGTCCTTTTCTCAGCTCACTGGTTATTGGCAGATTTCAGTTACTTGTGGATATTGAGAACTAAACATAAATCCTGACTGACTAAACCCTCTCTTGACCAAGAGGACGCCAAAAAAAATTTGGAGGCTGTGTTTCTGGCCATGATAGGAAGGAAGGTCAGACACACCTTATTACATCCCCTCCATTTTGTGGTTTAGACGCAAAAACAGCATTTATGTTAAAACAGAAATCATAAAACGAACAGAACAGACTTTTTATAGCAGTAAGATATCAAATTATAAACAAGACCTAGGGCCACGCCAGGCAGAGGTTAAGTCACACACCTGCACTTAAGAATCAGCTGTGTTCTAAGTGTTACAAGATTTTCTTAATTTTTTTTCTCTTGAGCAGCTAAACAGTCACTGGCCTTGAGATAAGCAATGTGTAAGCAGTTGCAGCATCCCCACCACCAGTTGCTGGCTATCTGAGGCCCCCCTGTTCCACAAGCCTTAACCATAGCTTTGACTGGACAAAAGACTGAGTTCTGTAACTTTTCCTAATAAAAGACCACTGACCATGGATTGGCTATGGCCAGTTGACAGGGGCTGCTCACTTGAGTGCCTCTGTATCCCCACTTCACCTTTTTCTGTGTGGGTCCTAACTGTAGTACATTTAAATCTTAAGACTCCACCCCAAAATGAACATGGATCACATGTAATATGCATGTTTGCTTATGACACATATTCATGACCTCTTTTCACAAATATTCATAGTTTTTCCTATATCCTCTTAAATATGGCCCTTCAGCTTAAATGCCTGATTTACTCCTCACTGCCTCAAAGTGCCTGCCTTTCAGGCCCTACCAGAGGCTACATTTCTCAACCTGTCAGAATGGCTACCTTGAAGAGCTTTATTTCTTATTTATAAGAAATAAATAAGAAATAAAGCTCTTCTTTCTAACTATAAATTGTGCAATTTTTAAGCTAGTGAAATAAAACTCAGGGTGGATGGCTTTAGGTCAGCAGGAGGATCTCCTTTTAGGGATGGCTTGGTGCCTTTTATAAAGCATCGCCAGATGAGGTCACACTCACATAGAATAATCACCTTTATGATAAGTCTTAATCCGCGGATTAGCAGCCTAATCACAAGAGTGTTACCCCATTCACAGGTCCTGCCTACACTCAGCGGGTGAAAGTCATACAGATATGTACATCAAAATCTTAAGGACCATCACAGATGTCAGCCTACCACATCAGTCATCACAATGTTCTTCATTATGTTCTGGTTTTAGCACTGAAAGTTCCACAACCCCAGGAAAAACCTGAGGCAAACTGGTACAGTGGTCACTTTACCAGTAGAAATAAAGTCTCTCACCTAGCATTCTTTATGTCACACACTTAATGAAAGTCCAATTTCAGAAAACCTGAACATGGTGTTTATTCCTATTCTCCTCTGATATAAAACTTGTAAAGATGAGTTAACAAGTCATGTGCCTATAGTCAGATGCCTTAATGTGAACACCATAGAAATACTTGACCAATAATTTATTTTTCTTTTGGGGCGTGTACCATCCACTACACAGAAAAAACAATGTTCATGAATGAAACTATGATGCAGAGGAAAAAGTATTGCACTTTCAATGTTCCTTCATGTCACATGCTATGTGTATCAGTTAGTAAATACAATATAATCCCAGTGGTGTGATATAAAACTCTAAGTGCAGGCACCAATGCTAAAGTTAGTGGTGCTTTCAGAACAAGCCTAATTTAAATGTCAAACCTCACTAATTAGCATATTAATCCTGGAAAATTTTGTTTTACAAACTCCTGCTTAAATTTGAAAATCATGCCAGCTTCATAATCATAGAATTGTAGAATAATAAACATGGTACTGAAGACACCATTGAATTGCAATTTGTTAACACTTTTGCTATCTTATTGGTCCTCCTTTTTGAATATTTTGAGGGAAATAAACTCCAGAAAAGTGACTTTCAGATAGGAAGAAAACCTAAATCATATATGTTATACAATTTGCTTTCTTCCCATGATTGAAAAATTCTTCTTCTACAATAAAATCCAAAACCAAGACAACTGTCTGTTTTGTGTCAATTTATTCTAAAGCATTTAGAAATGGAAATTCCAAGGGAGAAAAATCAAGAGTATCTCTTCCAACAGTCTAATATAAGTTTTCAGCTTCTATAAACATTAGTTCCCTGGAATTCTTGACACTGAAATGTGAAACTTTGAATTACTTTTGTCTATTTCCAAGGATAGATCAATGGCCAATTTTTATCATTTGATTCTAGCTTGAATTTTTCCTTTTCTCTTTCCTCTACTTGGAACAAATTCAGTTGCATAAAAAGACAGTCCTTAGGCACCCACCCATTATAAATAACTTCTCATTCTACTTTGTTCATGGTTTACTATCAGTTTAAGAAGATTCTTCAGAGTATTAACAGACTTGGGACAATACCTCTGAAAATGGAATTGAGTTTTCTTTTAAATTTCAGATGATTTTGTTTTTCATATGGATATTTGTTGTCCACATCCCATTCCATTCATTTTCCTAAGGTATGCCTCAGTGTAGCTTGCTTCACCCTAAACATTTCCAATATAATCGGCTTCTATATTGGTTGCTTATGCCTGTGTACGAAGAACCTCTTAAGCTTTCTAGTTTGACTAGTAAGCAAACATCAGAAAGACAATACTTCACCGTCTTACTTCCTTGGAATCATGAGGAAAAAGGCCATTTCAGCATCCCAAACGTGGGAAATCTTTTATCTCCTTTCCATTTTTATAGGTTTAAGGTGATTTATTTGAAGAAGCACTTAGGAGAAAAGAGGGCGAGAATTTAATACACTTCACAGGATTCTGCACTATATGCCTTACTATATCTTAGTAAAACATATTTTGGCATAATTGGTGGTGCTGGACTCTTTCCCAGAAGCATAGAATTGCCTAAAATGGGGGTAAAATTGAACTGTCTATGCTAAATCCAGACAGTCATTTCAGACTGTTAATTCCACCATATGAAAATGTCTTTTCAGGACTTAAAGATGAAAAAAAAAATCTTCATTCAGAATGTTTAAGTATATCAAAGAGTACTGTTTCATGGCTTGTGCCAATGTTCACTGTTAAACACAGGGGCCTCAAAGGAAAAACAGACTGCTTAGAAAAAGAATATGCATCAAGTTATAATCGTTGATCATTATATTGCTACATTCCCCAGTTGTTTTCTAAAGAAGACGGAAAGCAACATTTACATGTTGGCATCATATCACCACCAACTGGCCAAGAGTGTTTACTAGGAATGCTTACTAGGAAGAAAATCATCAACTTCTAAAAACAAAACAAACAGGAATAGACAAACACATACAGTATTTGATAAACTCATGGGGAAGCTAAATACTCCCCAACTTGCTTTTTTTTTTAATTGGCAATTGAGATTGAATTTTGACATCAAATCTGAGAAATACTGGCAGCTGAGATTCTGTTACTTTTGTGAGTCCACCACTTGTCAATCTATGTTTTAATTTAGCCTTGAAAAGTTTTCAAGAGTTGGTTCACTGTCTGTTTACTGCTTTATGAACCTGGTCCAAATAAACTATTTTATGCAATTTTTCAGTGACAACATTAGCCGAAGATCCAGTATTTTAAAAGGTAATACTCCTTCCTTGTGGTTAATTAAGCTTTATTTAGAACACCCAGATATTACATTTAGGGGTATTTCTTCTCTACTCTGTATGGTGAGGGGCATTTCCTCTCCACTGTCTGATATAAATAATGTATGCACACTGGATTAAACTATTTGATTTAGCAGTGAGAAATTCTAGCACCTTGCTTCCAACTGTCAACTTATAAAACTGGAAACCTAACTGGATTTATTATTAACCTAAGTGCAGTTCTGACAGTATTTAATAGCTTCTAGTACTTACCCAGTAATAATATAGTTCTAGTTCTTATCAAACCCTCAAATTCACCTTCTCAATTGCAGAGCTCATCATAGAACACAGTATAGATCTTGTAGATGTGTGTATGTGATCAAAGGTGATTGGACTCCATTCTATACATATGTATATGGAAAACTATAGCCCCTTCCACAGTGATGATCCTTGTAGCTTTGTTTAGATGATTATGTCAGCTCTTTCCCTTTAATTTTTGCCTCATCACCAATACAATTATTTGACTATGGGCAGGGGGAATGAGGCTTCTGAGTGGCTAACTATTCAGCATAGATACATTTCTGATAATTATATATACACAATTTGACCACATTCCTATGTCCCTTTTAACATTAGTATTTTTCATTCACTACTAAGGAAGCATGGTATCTAATGGCATTCAGATTTGGCCCTTTTTCTCAACTCTGACTGCTGCTACTCTTATCATCTTCTTATTTACAATACCACAACAATTTCCAAACTAATTTCTTAGTCTCAAGTCTCTTTGTTCTCAAATCCATTTTGCGCACCACTGCCAAATTCACCATTTTCAAAGACCACTTGCAACTTGTTGTCTTATAATTACAAGCTACTAGAAAGGCACCCTGTCGTCTACTGGAACAAACCTAAACTCACAATTGACAAGGCAAACCTCCTATAATCTAACACAACACTCCTTCTCACTAGCCACCAATATCGACCTTCAGTTCTGGCCAGGTGACTCCTCTTTTTATCCTATTCCAACTCCCACAAAAGTCATGACACATTTTTATAATTTAACTATTTTTATGGTGCAAAATGAGCATTATATTAAAATAACAGAAAAATACAACAGAATTCTCACAATTTCATAACAAATATTTTTTTTCTTTTGTCCATATAATAATAATAGCAAATAGTAATAGTGATATAGTGTTTGCTATGGATTAAATGTTTGTGTCCCCCTAAAATTCATGCAATGAAATCTTAACATCCAATGTGATAGTCTTAGTAAGTGCAGCCCTTGGGAGATAATTATATAATGAAGTTGAAGCCTTCATTAATGAGATTAGTGCCTTAATGCTGGATTTCTGAACCTCCAGTACAATGTTAAACAAATTTCTGTTGTTCAAGCCACCTAATTTATGATATTCTGTTATAGAGGCCTGAACTATTTAAGACAGTTCTTATCAGGTTTCAAGCCCTATTCTAATGTCCTTAAAAATATGACCTCTATACTCAGCATCTATTTTGGCTGGTTGGTGCCAGTGTCATACTGCTTATTAAATACCTGTATGGTGAATAATATTCTGGGGAGCAGAAGTGGTCAGAGAAGGCTTTCATCCGTGCTGAGTTAGAAGCAGAAGTACTGAATAACATTTCAGTCAGAGGAAGTGACATGCCAAGGGGCACCTGGGCTCACTGAAACATAGAAAATTTGGGAAACTGCAAGTATGGCAGGATGCTTGGGCTGAAGAGAGTATACAGAATTGAGAAAGAAGGCTAGAAAGACATACAAGAGCCTAATTACTAAGGGCCTTAAAAATCATGAAAGCAAAGCAGGGACTAAAGTTAGGAAATTGCCTGTTCAGACTTGTGTTTCAGAAACTGCTTGATATGATTTGGATATATGTCTCTACCCAAACCTCATGTCAAATTGTAATCTCCAGTATTGGAGATGGGGCCTGGTGCAAGGTGATTGGATCCTGAGGGTAGACTTCCCCGTTCCTGTTCTCTTGATAATGAGTGAGTTCTCATGAAATCTGGTTATTTAAAAGTGTGTAGGACCTCCCTTTCACTCTCTTTCTCCTAATCTTGCCATGTAAGACATGCCTGCTTCCTCTTTGCCTTCCACCAAAATTTTTAGCTTCCTGAGGCCTCCCCAGCCACGCTTCCCGTACAACCTGCAGAACTGTGACTCAATTAAGCCTCTTTTCTTTACAAAGTATCCAGTCTCAGGTAGTTCTTTATAACAATGTGAGAATGGACTAATACACTACTCCTTCAGCAGTGTGGGAAATAGACTTCAGATATTAAGTTGCGGGGGGAGACTCTCTTCTGACTCTGTCACATTTGGCTATCTCAAACTGTATTCTGTGAACAGTGTTAAGTTTTAAATGTATTTATCCATTTATATAGTCAACAAACATACGAAAAAAAGCTCATGATCACTGGTCATTAGAGCAATGCAAATCAAAACCACAATGAGATACCATCTCACACCAGTTAGAATGGTGACCATTAAAAAATCAGGATATGATAGATGCTGGAGAGGATGTGAAGAAATAGGAATGCTTTTACACTGTTGGTGGGAGTGTAAATTAGTTCAACCGTTGTGGAAGACAGTGTGGTGATTCCTCGAGGCTCTAGAACTAAAAATACCATTTGACCCAGCAATTCCATCACTGGGTGTAAACCCAAGGGATTATAAACATTCAGTTATAAAGGCACATGCACACATATGTTTCTTGTGGCACTGTTGACAATAGCAAAGACTTGGAACCAACCCAAATGTCCATCAATGATATACTGGATAAAAAAAAAAATGTGGCACATATACACCACGGAATACTATGCAACTATAAAAAAAAGATGAGTTCATGCCCTTTGCAGGGACATGGATGAAGCTGGAAACCATCATTCTCAGCAAACTGACACAAGAACAGAAAAACAAACACAGCATGTTCTCACTCATAAGTGGATGTTGAACAATGAGAACACATGGACACAGGGAGGGGAATATCACACACCAAGGCCTGTTGGGGGTTGGGGGGACTAGGGACAGCAGCAGGTGGGGGGATTATGGAGGGATAACATTAGGAGAAATACCTAATGTAGATGGCGGGAGGATCCAGGCAGCAAACCACCATGGCATGTGTATACCTATGTAAAAATCCTGCACAACCTGCACATGTACCCCAGAACTTAAAGTATAATACAAAAGATAATAAAAAGTAAATATCTTTCTCGAGCACAAGTGGACTACACTATTTTTTAATCTTTTCCTAAGAACTAGCTCATGTGTGTCCAACAGGAGCATCCATTTCCGTTCTGTCTCCTGGTCACCTTCCAACTTAATGCTGTCTAAGGACTGGCGATAAAAGTTAAAATAAAATTCAAAGTCCTTCCTTTGGCATACAAGGGCCAATATGGTCTTATTCTCTGCCCATGTCAATGTGTTCATCTCATATCACTTTCACCCTCACTTATCATAATCCAGGGACACTGGTTTTATTACTATGATCTGAATAAATGAAGTGTTTGAAAATAGTTGTTTTCTTCTGCTTGAAATGTACCGACACTCTCCCCTTCTTGACCTCCAGTGTTACTCAGCTGGATTCTTTCTTGCTTTTCAGATTTCAGTTTAAATATTACATTTTCAAAATGGTCTTTTCTATCTACTAAATCTAAAGAACAAAAACCCTTACATCTCTTATGTAAATTTCATGCATAGCACACATAATTCTCTGCTACTTTTCTCATAATTTGTTTGTTGGTTTCTTAGCATATTATTGTCTATATTTCTTCAATACTAAAATATACATTATCAGAAGACAAGAAACGTGTCTATCACATTCAGTGTTGAATTTCCAAGTGTAGGATATAGTATATGTTCAATAAATATTTGTTGAAGGAATAGATTAACCAAGTGAGCACTAATCATACTAATTCACCTTAGAATGAAAGCTAGAAATCTGTTTACTATGTATCAATAAACAAGTATTAAAAATAATACTTAAGGTATTGCTTATGCTAAATTTTCTGCCTATTAATATACAACTAATGAACATACATGGTGTGAACCTCAAAAATAACACAATTATTCTGTATTTTGCAAGCCCTTAAAGAGATGGATTCTGTGGACTTTCCCTGGTTGAGAGAATTCTGGTATTTTACTAATAATATATTGGCAAAAAATATAGTGAAGGTGTGGATGCAAAATATGAGACCTTGATCCATATTTACCAGAATTTCTTGAATGTACACATGCTATTATTTACATCATTTTTATCACACAAACATAGTATATAGGAGGTTCACTGATGGATATAACTAAATGAGTCTATTTCTAGTAACTTTTTGTTATAAAACAGACCTATTTATTCAGGAGATTATGTTGTTTTGTTGAGGCTTTACATTTACATATACATGTAGTGCAGATAAACCTTTACGCACTCATTCGTTAAATAAGAAATTATTGATTATGACAGACAAAATGAAACTGACCAACAAGACAGAGTAAAAAGTGCAGTAATAGACCCACATAATTTCTTTTTAAAAAAATTTTACCTTAAGTTCTGGGATACATATGCAGAATGTGCAGGTTTGTTACAAGGCATACATGTGCCATGGTGGTTTGCTGCACCTATCAACCCGTCATCTAGGTTTTAAGCCCCTAATGCATTAGGTATTTGTCCAAAGGTTTTCATTCTCCTTATAATCCAACCCCTGACAGGGCCTGGTTTGTATTGTTCCCCTATCTGTGCCCATGTGTTCTCATTGTTTAACTTCCACTCATGAGTGAGAACATGTGGTGTTTGGTTTTCTGTTCCTGTATTAGTTTGCTGAGAATGATGATGTTCAGCTTCAGCCATGTCCCTGCAAAGGACATGAACTCATTCTTTTTTATGGCTGCATAGTATTCCATGTTGTATATGTGCTGTATTTTCTTTATCCAGTCTATCACTGATGAGCATTTGGGTTGGTTCCAAGTCTTTGCTATTGTAAATAGTGCTGCAATAAACATACATGTGCATGTGTCTTTATAGTAGAATGATTTATAATTATTTGGGTGTATACCTAGTAATAGGATTGCTCAGTAAAATACTAATTGTGGTTCTAGATCCTTGAGGAATCGCCACACTGTCTTTCACAATGGTTGAACTAATTTACACTCCCACCAATCATGTAAAAGAGTCTCTATTTCTCCATAGCCTTGTCAGCATCTGTTTTTTTCTGACTTTTTAATAATTACCATTCTGAATTGCGTGAGATGGTATCTCATTGTGGTTTTGATTTGCATTTCTCTAATGACCAGTGATGATGAGCTTTTTTTCATATGTTTCTTGGCTGCATAAATGTTTTCTTTTGAGAAGTGTCTGTTCATATCGTTACCCCACTTTTTGATGGGTCTTTTATTTCTTGTAAATTTGTTTAAGTTCTTTGTAGATTCTAGATATTAGACCTTTGTCAGATCGGTAGATTGCAAAATTTTTCTCCCATTCTGTCGGTTGCCTATTCAGGCTGATAATAGTTTCTAACCTCTTCAAGGAGAACTAGAAACCACTGTTCAAGGGAATAAGAGAGAACATATACAAATGGAAAAAAGTTTCATGCTTATGGATAGGAAGACTCACTATCATGAAAATCTTCATACTACCCAAAGTAATTCATAGACTCAAGGCTATTCTGATCAAGCTACCTTTGACTTTATTTACAGAATTAGGAAAAACTACTTTAAATTTCTTAGGGAACCAAAAAAAATGCCCATATAGCCAAGACAATTCTAAGCAAAAAAGAACAAAGCTGGAAGCATCACATTACCTGACTTCAAACTATACTACAAGGCTACAATAACCAAACAGCTTGGTACTCATACCAAAACAGATATATAGACCAATGGAAAAGAACAGAGGCCTCAGAAATAACACCACACATCTACAACCATCGGATTTCAGCAAAACTGATAAAAACAAGCAACAGGGAAAGGATTTCCTATTTAATAAATGGTGCTGGAAAAACTGACTAGCCATATGTAGAAAACTGAAACTAAACCCCTTCCTTATACCTGATACAAAAATTAATCCAAGATAGATTAGATACTTAAGTGTAAAACCTAAAACCATGAAAATTCTAGAAGAAAACCTAGGCAATGCCACTCAGGACATATGCGTGGGGAAAGACTTTATTACTAAAACACCCAAAGCATTTGGAACAGAAACCAGGATTGACAAATGGGATCTCATTAAACTAAAGAGCTTCTGCACAGCAAAAGAAACTATACATTTTTCTGAAATGTGATTTATGTCAATCAAACGGATATATCAGGAAAATTACTTGAGAATAATTCACAAAAGGGAGTGTGCACATGATCAAGGAATATATGAAACGTTGATAAACCTTATTAGCCATCAAGAAATGCAAATGAAACCACCATGAAATATCCTATAAACCCACCAGGATAACTAAAATGAAAATACCATATTTTGGCAAGGATTTGGAGCAACTATAACTCTCTTACATTGTGGGTAAGACTGTAAATTGGTGTAACAACTTTGGAATACTCTTAAGTATTATCTACTAAAGCTGAACATATGCCTATCCCATGACCCAACAATTCCACTTTGACACTTTGGTATATAAGCAGCACAAATGCCTACATTTTGTTCACCAAGAGACGTGACTTAGAATGTTTATGGCAGCACTATTTATAAGACCCCCCAAACAGGATATTTTCTATTAATAGTATAAATATTGGATAAATTAACAGGATAAATATTTGTACCTTTTACAAAGGGAAATAGTATATAGTAATCAAAAAGAAAAACTGCAACTGTATCAAGCAACATAGATAAATCTTACTTACATAATGCTGAGTGAAAAAAATCCCCAAACAAAAAAACCCTACTGTAGTTTTCAATAATATAATGTCGTAAACACACAAAACTCATCTATATTAGTAGATATTATAATAGTGGCTACCCTTAGGACATGAGTAACGATGAAAAGGAACCATAAATTAGTTTCTAGAGTGCTGGTAGTCTTTTATGTTGTAACTGGATACTGGCTTACATTAGACTGAAAAGTCAGCGATTATGTATTAATCCATATGCTTACATTATGTTCATTTTTCTGTATTTATATTTAAAATGTAAACATAAGTTTGAAAATGTGTTGAGCACTGTCTGTGCTCTAGGATTTTTTAAAAATTGTGACAGCATATAAAGATGAACAAGGTGATGTGGTTCCTGCTCTCTGAGAGCTTACCTCTTATTTAGAAAAAAATGGAAAGGCAGACAATAAGTATTTACATAATAAGATAATAAAATATCAGTGTTATAATGAACATGACAAATATGTTGCCTAACTTCACTGAGTTTATTGTTCACTAGAGAAGCTAGACCACTAAACTGCTGATTTCAATAAAATCTGATAAAGGTATACACTCTAAAATAAAGTGCACTATGCTAGCCTGGAGACTGCAGAAAAGTAGAATAAGAGCTGGGATCTGAAACACGAGTTAATAGTTAGATGGATAATGGAGAAGGTTATGCATGTTTCTAAACAAACAGGCCATGGTCTTGTACTGGTCTGTGGCCCAGGGTTTGGGGATCCCTGCTTTAAAGGAAGAGTTTTTCTTTCACCCCATTTCTTCATTCAGGTATTTATTGATATCAATATAGACTAATGGGCAATAATTTATTCTGAGTTATCCATTGTTATCATTTTGTGGCACAGATTCCTGGTTTAGCTGTAGAATCCCCTTTGAATTGACTCTTATTCTTCCTTGCTCCCCTTTTCAATATATTTTGTTATTTAGTGTATGAATACTGGTTAACATTGACAGTGGACTTTAATGTTTACATGTTTCATGGCTGGAAATCAGTATTGGGTGTGCAGCACTGTCATTCACTAAACAATTTGAGCTTTGGAATTCTCAGAAAATGGGGACACTGATATCCATCTCAGGAGCAGAATGGGGATGTAATGACATGATGGCTCTAGAGAACTCACAGTGGACACTAAATAACATTTCTGTCACCCCTTCCTTTTTTATAATATTTGAAGTGTATGTTTTTGCTACATCTCTGATACATATATGATTGACAGATTATTATTAGTGATGTCTAGTAATACCTTCAGTGAACTGAGGCAAACATTCTGATTAAGGCCACTTTTAAAGAATTTTAGCTATTTGAGTCTCTTGAGTACACAGACCTAAACAATAATACTCTAGCTATTTATACTTATTGATTATTGTATCTTGTGTCTTTCTGATGTGACCCTGTGGTGGCAGACTCCTAAGACGGCCCCTAAGATTCCCATTCCCTGGTGTAACATCCAATTATTTGATCAAATGCTAGTTGAGGCATTACTGTGAAGAATTTTGCAGATGTAATTAAAGTCCTTGATACTGTTTGGATCTGTGGCCCTACCCAAATCTCATGTTGAAATGTAATCCCCAATACTGGAGGTGGAGCCTGTTTGGAGGTAATTAAATCATGGGGGTGGTTTCTTATGGTTTAACACCATCCACCTTGAAGCTGTCATTGTCATAGTGAGTTCTCATGAGATCTGGTTATTTAAAAGTGTGTGGCACTTCCTCCTGCTCCAGCCATGTGAAGTGACTCATTCCTCATTTGCCTTCTGCCATGATTACAAGTTTCCTGAGGCCTCCTCAGAAGCAGAAGCTGCTATCCTTCCTGTACAGCCTGTGGAACTGTGAGCCAATTAAACCTCTTTTCCTTATAAATTAAGACAAACAAACAAACAAATTTCATGTCCTGAAATTCTGAAGCTAAGTTTAAAGAGAATTTCTGAAACTTGAGGACCAAGGAGAATATAGAGCAGAATGGGGCTATAGTGGTAAGCAAGAACCATATCATTAGATCTTGTGGACCTAGTTCAGGAACTTGAATTTTATTATAAGTGCAATGGAAAGCCAAATTTTAAAAACAGGTGTCACAAAATATGATTTACAGTCTTAAAAAATCATTCTGGCTACAAGGTGAAAAGAATACATAGCTAGATATCAGTTAAACTATTGTAGTTCACCAGGATAGATGATAACTTGGGACAAAATGATAGCAATTGGACTTGAAAAAATGGTTACCAGAGGCTGGATAGATAGTGGGGAGCTGGTGGGGATGTGAGGATAGTTAATAGATACAAGTAGTTGGAAAAAAATGAATAAGACCTACTGTTTGATAGCACAACAAGGTGACTATGTCAATAATAACTTAAATGTACATTTTTAAATGACTAAAAGGGTCCAATTGGATTGTTTGTAACACGAACGATAAATGATTGAGGGGATAGAAACCCCATTCTCCACGACGTGAATATTTCAGTTTGCATGTCTGCATCAAAATATTTCATGTACTCCATAAATATATACACCAACTATGTACCCACAAATATTAAATATTTAAAAAAATTTTAAAAAGTAAGTAGATTAATATGGAATATATTTAGAAGTTAAAATGAAGTGAATTAGTTCACATCTTAAAAAGTGGTGAGGAAATCAGTCATCTTCAATTGACTCTTGTTTGGTACTTGAACAGCTGGTTGGTGACCATTATGTAATTCTCACCTATATATACATGGCTCACTCTATTACTTTATTTAAGTATCTATTCAGAAATCACTTAATCAGAGAGTCTTTTCCTGACTTATCTATATATAATATTAGCAATTTCTATCACTCTTTATCTCCTTACCCATTTTTTTCTTAGCATTTATAACCTGACGTTTTGTTTTTTTTATTGAGACTTTCATCAGTAGCAGACATACTAGATGATTGTACCCATCATCTAAACTGATATCTGGCATAATATATGTTCAATAAAGTTTTGCTGAATCGATACGTTTTCTGAATATATAGTATACTAATGGAGGTATAGGTTAGAAAAAAAAATCAAAGTTTTGGCACTGGAAGGGTATACTTGACTCTGAAAAAAAAAGAAAAAAAGAAAGAAAAAAAAATCAAAGTTTCCATTATTTGAAGTTTGAGCAATTACACACCCAAGTAGAGATAATGAGTAGGCAGTAGATCTACAGTTACGAAGGTCAGGAAGAGGTTAGGAAGGATATAAATTTATCAGGATAGTCATGTCTTCTAAAATGGTTGAACGTCATGATGTCATAGTGCTAGTTTGAGGCCTTGGAATTTTGCTCTTGCCCCTTGGAATGCTGTCCTGAGACTACCATGTTAAGAAGCTGGCTTAGCATGTTAGAGAATGAGAGACCACATGAAGAACTGAGGTGTCACAGCCAAAGTGGCATCAATTGCAAAATTTATGAGTGATACCATCTTGATCCCTACAGTCATTATAGCTGCCACCTAACTGTAACCATACAAATGAGGTGGATGAGAAAAATGGAATAGTCGGCTTACAAGTTTTAAGTAATAGTAATTTGGTGTGTTTTAAGCAAATAAAATTTGGGATAGTTTGCTAAACAGCAATAGCTAGCTGGAGCAGTCAACCCGGGTGAAACTGAAGAGAAACATGCAGTTATATGAATAAATTGGAGAAAAACTGAGACACATTTTGATGCATATATTTGGGTGGCAGATTGGATCAGAAGGCAATGGAATGAGTGTGTGATAAATGACAAGAAGCCCTAAATGAATTTAATATTCTATGATTTGGCAGAAAAAGTAGTACTAGAAAAGGAGAGTTAGAAGAAGTAGCCAAGGGGATAGGAGAAAAAGCAGAAAAATAAAATGTCACAGAACAAAATAAAATTGTTCACATAAAGAGTGATAAATTGTAGGAAAAACTTCTGATAGATGAAAAGTACATGAACATTTTAAAGTAATCATTACATATAGGGGGATCACAAAAACAAAAATAAATGTAACATATATTATAATGAAGTAGAATGGATATATAAATTATTCAAAAAGTTTAAACACAACATTATATAAGCTCAACATTATATAACATATAACTCAACATGTATTTTGATAAACTCAGCATTATATAAACTCAATATATAACATAATATAACTCAATATTATATATTTTGATAAATAAATTATCAAAATCATTGATAATTGATTTAATATATTGGTAATCATTTTTATTTTTAAATGCATGTTTATTGTGCCCTTTACTAACTATGTAACCTCTTAGTATGAAACTGTTTCTAAGAGAAAATAATAGTGTCCTTAAATTATTTCATCTTGAAGGTTTTTAATAGGAAAAACTAAGTTACAACTTTGGGTATTTTATTTGATTAGAAAAAAGTCTGGTACCCAAGAAGGGTAGTATAACATTTGTCATTGTTGAAATAATATTAGCCTAACAAATATACCTCTCAGAATTCTCTCATGAAAATTTACCTTTAAATGCAATAATTTCTTCTATAAATCTAAAAGTTATTGAGTTTTCTGTTGTCCAATTTTAAAGAAAAACGAGATTATTTTCTTTAAAATTGTACAACAGAAAACTCAATTACTTGGCTTTTCAAAATTTACTTTTAAATATATTCCATAAATCTTAACAATTTATAATGAAGTCAAAGAGTGCAGGAAATTAAACACAACTTTATAATGAAAACACCTGCAAAAACAAATCTAGCAACCTATAAAATGAAAGCATCTTGAATATGTCCATTTGATTATTTTTCACTGTTGACTCTTGTGAACATCAATATAAGGCTATAATTGAGAATAACCTTCAAATACACTGCTTCCCTAACTTGTTTACATTTGAGATTTTCATTGTGTTACTTCTCTACTTACTCACTCTTACTATTGTTTAATTGTCAGAAGTATACATGAAGCCAGAAACATACAGACATTTCCAGGTTACTAAATTACTGTACATGGCCTCACTATTTAAGTGAGATTACTGATGTGAATAAAATTATTGATATAGCAGAAACATTTTATACCTCTGTGTGCAGAGCTTTTGTAGTTACTTCAGCTGAAACTCAAATAGAAACAAACACACACAAACACAATTATCACTACATCCTCTTCAACCCTTTAATTCTAATGCAAGTTCCCATAACATTCTCAGGTGCAATGAAAAGTGTATGGAAAGATTTATAGTTGAAAATAATTAACTTGGCATTTTTCTCTATTTTTTCCTCATAAATCACTGAAAAGCAAACAGTGTGGAAGAAAAAAATACAAACTGTATCTGCAAAGAATCTAAAAGGTACCTTAAATTTCAAAGGCCAAAATAAGAGGAAATCTGCCAAAATATTGATGGGCAAGTAAAATTGAGGGGCTTAAAGAAGATGGAATGCAGACCTTAGTAAAATCTGGCAAGTAAATGGCATAGCCTGAAATACAAAATCAATGTTCACTTGTTTGACATATCAGAAAAATTGGGTGATGGTAATAACTGAAGCTTTTCTGGGCCACATTAAACATAAAGTCTTGAGAAGCTGTGACAATGAAGCTGAATATAATATAAATATACAACATTTACAGGAAATTAACTACCAATAATTCAGGGGAAAAAAAGAAAGATTCTGCCAACCCTGGTTCTAGTTTCTTGACTGAAAAAAATCACACTCATAACCCTTTGGTATCAGGAGAATATCTCAGAACTAAGATTATCATTTTTCTGCAGCCCTCATTCAGGTTATCTAAATAAAGTTAACTTAGGAAAAATGTAGCCCATTAAGAACCTTTTTTTTAAAATTAAATTTTGGTTCAAATTCTGACATATATAGCACTTAGAAGTTGTCACACTTGTCCTTATAAGAAAAACCTGAATACACTGAAAAAAAAAAAGGAATTTTGATGAATTGCAAGAGGCTGAGTGTGGACCACCATTAAGAGTAACAAACTCCTGGGGATATAATCTTTAGGATGTATCCAGACTATTGTAGATTTTGCCTCCAGGAATCTGATGAGGTTTTCATATCCAGAAGACAAGACTTATCCCCATTCTGCTGAAAGAGGGAAAGAGTAACCACTTTGAAATACACCCAGATACATTTTTTGTAACAAAATCATACCAAACTTTAGCAGAGCTTTAAGCCACCAGGGAGAAGGGTATTTCTTTTATTCCAGAACCATTTATTCTTCCTGTTTCATCTAAGCAAAAAAATATTTGGAAGGTCACAGCCTAAAGACACAGGCCTACTAAGAGAATGAGATTTAATCATAATATTATAGAATACTTTTACTACTCTACATCTTGTTACCACACAACAAGGATCCAGTATAGTAACAGTGGATTATAGCTGAAAAAACTACAAGATACAGACTGTCTGAGGAGAGTACCTAGGAAATCCCAAAGGCAAGAGGGAATATAAAAACAAACACACCAGAGAATTTTGAAGCTTTTGGCACCTACAGCTACAGCAAACATCCTAAAAAGTCCAACTCCTCACGAGATTAACATAAATTCTGACACTATAAGGCGTTTACCTCAGTTCTTATTACTTGACACATGTCTGGCTTTAAACAGAAAATTTCAAAGCACACCAAAATACAAGAACAAAATAAAGTCTGCAGATACAAAGTAATCACTAGACATAAACTCAAATATGACAAAGATTTTGGAATTATTAGACAATGATTAATAAGTTAAAAGTTCTAATTGAAAAAGTAGACAACATGGAAGAACAGATGGCTACCATAAGCAGAGATATTGAAACCCTATAAAATAATCTTAAGGAAGTATTGAAAAAAACAGTTATAGAAATAAAGAATGTATTAGATGAACTAGTTAGTAGACTAGACACTGCTGAGGATAGAATCAGTGAATTGGAAACAGGTCAATAAAAACTTCCAAAACTTAAATTAACAGGGAAAAATAACTAAAAATAAACTCAGAACATCACGAACTATGAGACAACAACAATAGGTGTATCATATGTATAATGGGAATATCAAAAGCAGAAAGAAAAAAATATTTAATAATGACTGATAATTCTCTAGACACCAAACCACAGATCCAGGAAGCCAGAGAATATAAAACAGAAAAAAAAAATAGCAAAAAAAACAAACTATACTTAGGCAAATCATATTCAAACTAAAAAAAAAAAAATGAAACAATAGAAAATCTTAAAGAGGACTTCCACCAAGGTGGTTGAATAGGAACAGCTCCTGAGCAGAGTTCTCAGAGAGAGAGACACAGAAGGCAAGTGATTTCCACATTTCCAACTGAGGTACCAGGTTCATTTCAATAGTACTGGTTGGACAGTGGGTTTAGCCCAAGGAGGGCAAACTGAGGCAGGGCAGGGTGCTGCCTCACTGAGGAAGTGCAACTGACTGAAAAATTGGGGACTTTACCCCCTTGGCACTCCACTTCAGATACTGCATTTCTCCCATGCTCTTTGCAACCCACAGTCTGGGAGAACATCACTGGGTTAAGAAACTCACTCAAAACTGCACAACTACATGGAAACTGAACAACTTGCTCCTGAATGACAACGGGATGAACAATGAAATGACGGCAGAAATAAAGAAGTTCTTCAGAACCAATGAGAACAAAGACACAATGTACCAGAATCTCTGAGACACATTTAAAGCAGTGTCTAGAGGGAAATGTACAGCAATAAATGCCCACATGAGAAGTGAGGAAACATCTAAAACGACACTCTATCATCAAAGTTGAAAGAGCTAGAGAAGCAAGATCAAAAATACTCAAAAGCTAGCAGACAACAAGAAATAACTAAGATCAGAGCAGAACTGAAGGAGATAGAGACACAAAAAACCATCAAAAAATCCATAAATTCAGGAGCTTGTTTTTTAAAAAGATCAACAAAATAGATGGACTGCTAGCCAGACTAATAAAACAGAAAAAAGAGAAGAATCAAATATATGCAATAAAAAATGATATAGGAGTTATCACCACTGATTCCAAAGAAATACAAATTACCATCAGAGATTACTAAACACAACTCTATGCACATAAACCAGTAAATCTGGAAGAGATGGATAAATTCCTGGACACTTGCACCCTCTCAAGACTAAACCAGAAGGAGCTGAATACCCGAATAGACCAGTAACAAGGCCTGAAATTGAGGCAACAATTAATAGCCTACCAACCAAAAAAAGTCTAGGCCCAAACAGGTTCACAACCGAATTGTACCAGATGTACAAAGAGAATTTGGTACCATTCCTTCTGAAACTATTCCAAATAATACAAGAAGAGGAAATCCTCCCTAACTCATTTTATGAAACCAAAATTATCCTGATACCAAAACCTGGCAGACACAACTAAAAAAGAAAACTTCAGGCCAATATCTATGATGAACATTGATGCAAAAATCTTCAATAAAATACTGGCAAACCGATTGCAACAGCACATCCAGAAGATTATCCATCACAATCAAGTAGGCTTCAGCCCTGGAATGCAAGGATGTTTCAACATACACAAATCTATAATCGTAATCCATCACATAAACAGAACCAAATAAAAAAACCCACATGATTGTCTCAATTGATGCAGAGAAGGCCTTTGACAAAATTCAACAGCTATTTGTACTTAAAAACCTCAATAAACTAGGTATTCATTGAATGTATCTCAAAATAATAAAGCTGTTTATGACAAGCTCACAGCCAATATGATACTGAACAGGCAAAAACTGAAAGTCTTCCCTTTGAAAACTGGAACTAGACAAGGATGCCCTCTTTCAACACTCTTATTCAATATAGTATTGGAAGTTCTAGCCAGAGCAATCAGGAAAGAAAAAGAAATAAAAGGTATTCAATTAGGAAAAGAGGAAGTCAAATTGTCTCTATTTGCAAATGACATAATTGTATATTTAGAAGACCCCATCATCTCAGCCCCAAATCTCCTTAAGCTGATAAGCAACTTCAGCAAAGTCTCAGGATACAAAATCAATGTGAAGAAATTACAATCATTCCTATACACCAATAACAGACTTAAAGAGGGCCAAATCAAGAATGAACTGCCATTCACAATTGCCACAAAGAGAATAAAATACCTAGGAATATAACTAACAAAGGATGTAAATGACCTCTTCAAGGAGAGCTACAAACCACCGCTCAAGGAAATAAGAGAGGACACAAATAGATGGAAAAAACATTCTACGTTCATGATTAGGAAGAATTAATATAATGAAAATGTCCATACTGCCCAAAGTAATTTATAGATTCAATGCTACCCCCATCAAGCTACCTATGACCCTCTTCACAGAACTGGAAAACCACTTTAAACTCCATATGGAACCAAAAGAGAGTCTGCATAGCCAAGACAATCCTGAGCAAAAAGAACAAATCAGAAGGCATCATGCTACCTGACTTAAAACTATACTACAAGGCTACAATAATCAAAACAGCACAGTACTGGTACCAAAATAAAGATATAAACCAGTGGATCAGAACAGAGGCCTTGGAAGCAATGCCACACATCTACAACCATCTGATCTTTGACAAACTTTACAAAAGCAATCAATGGGGAAAGGGTTCCCTTTTTAATAAATGGTGTTGGCAAAACTGGCTAGCCATGTGCAGAAAGCAGAAACTGGACTCCTTCCTGACACCTTACACTAAAATTAATGCCAGATGGATTAAAGATTTAAACATAAGACTTAACGCCATAAAAACTCTGGAAGAAAACCTAGGCAAAATCATTCAGAACAGGCATAGTCAAGGACTTCCATGACTAAAGCACTGCAGTATAAGCAATGGCAACAAAAACCAAAATAGACAAATAGGACCTAATTAAACTGAAGAATTTCTGCACAGCAAGAAAAAAAAAAAACTAGAGTGAACCGGCAGCCAACAGAATGGGAAAAAATGTTTGCAATCTACCCATCTGACAAAAGGCTAATATCCAGAATCTACAAAGAACTAAAGCAGATTTACAAGAAACAAACAAACAAACCCACTCAAAAGTGGGTGAAGGATATGAACACACACTTTTCAATAGAAGACATTTATGAGGCTAAAAAACATATGAAAAAATGCTCATCATCACTGGTCATTAGAGAAATGCAAATCAAAACCATATTGAGATAACCATCTCATGCCAGTTAAAACAGCAATCATATAAAAATCTAGAGACAACAGATGCTGGAGAGATGTGGAGAAATAGGAACACTTTTACACTGTTGGTGGGAGTGTAAATTAGTTCAACCATTGTGGAAGACAGTGTGGCGATTCCTCAAGGACCTAGAAATAGAAATTCCATTTGATCCAGCAATCCCATTACTGGGTATATATCCAAGG
>NW_016107658.1:2120445-2128109 GCF_001604975.1 Cebus imitator | reverse complement strand
AGAAAGAAAACCTTGATGAAAACAAAGAAATAAAATACCTTGCCAATTGATGGACAAATAAAATAATTCCAATGGATTTATCATCTGAAATCATGCAAGAAATAAGAGAGTGAAATAAAATATTTAATATAATGAAAGAAAAAAGAAACAGCAACCCAGAATTATTTACTCAGTGAAGTTGTTTTTCCAAAGTGAAGGAGAAATAAAACATTTTTCAGACAAACAAAAATGAGAAACTTTATCACTAACATTTCTCTCCAGAAATAAATGTTAAATGTAGCTATTCAGAGAGCATGAAAATGATATAGATCAGAGCAGTGAATCCACAAAAGAAAAGAAAACATCAGGAAATGAATAAAGGATAGTAAAGTAAAAATTTCAAGTTAATCTTATTCTTAATTGAGATAACATAACTTTTTTGAAATAAATAATAATGTATTGGATGATTATAGTATACAGATAAATGAAATGAATGACAGCAACATCTCAAGGGGTGGGAGGGATGACTTCAGATTATTCTGTTAGAATTTATGTAAAGTATATAAATTGACTCAGAGTTATGTGATACTGGACTTAGTTAAAACTACACACTGCAAAATCTAGGGCAACCACTGAAAACATTTTTTTTTAAGTTGAAACTGGTATGTGAACAAGGAGATAAAATGAGTTCATCTAAGATTTTTAATTAGAACCACGGAAGGCAGAAAATAAGAAAAAAATAAGTGCAATAAATAAAGTAATTGTACATATGACATATATTAATCCAAATTTATAAATGATAACTTTACATGTGGGTGAACTAAAATACACCAATTCAAAGACACAATCAGAGTGAATAAAAAACATGAATCATCTGTATATCCTCTGCAAGAGTCTCACCTTAAATACAAAGACACAAATAGGTTGAAAGTTAAGAAATGGAGGACTGTATACCAAGTTAATTCTTATCAAAGGAAAGCCTGGATAGCTATATTAATTTCATACAAAGCAGACATGAGAAGAAGGATGATAAACAGGAATGCAAAAAGCCATTTTATAATGAAAAAGAGGCCAATTATCCAAAACGTCCAAACAATTCTATGTGTATGAACCTAGAAACAGTGTAAATAATAGGTGATGCCAAAAACTGTTAGAAATGAAAGAAGAAATGAAGAAATATACTATTATAGTTGATTAGAGATATCAAAATCCTCTCTCAGTAATTGATACATCAAACAGAAATAAAATAGTAGTTGACCTAAACAGCAGTATCAAACAATTTGATATAATAGACACGAAGATATATTCCATCCAACAACTGCAGAATGTACATTATTCTCAGGTTTGCATAGAACAATCACCAAGAAACGCTATACTCTTGATAATAAAACACCCCTTAACAAATTTTTTAAAAATAAAAATCATAAAATTGTGTTCTCAGACAACAATAGAATTAAGCTAGAAATGCATACCATAAAGATAGCTGGAAAATCTGCAAGTATCTATATATTTAACAACATATTTCTAAATAACACAAAGACCAAAGAAAACTAAAGAGAAAAAAAAATTTAAATGAATATAAAATTATAGGCTATTAAAATTTGAGATGTACAATGAAAATATGGCTTAACTGGAAGTATATGGCACTAAACTGATATATGAGAAAAGAAGAAAGACATAGAGTCAATAATCTAAGCTTCCACCTTAGGAAACTCAAGAGAAAGTCAAATCATCCTTGTTTTCAGACCATATGATTTTATATCTAAAAAATTTTTTTTATTTTTTTATTCATTTTTTATTGCATTTTAGGTTTTGGGGTACATGTGAAGAACATGCAAGATTGTTGCATAGATACACACATGGCAGTGTGATTTGCTGCCTTCCTCCCTTTCATCTATATCTGGCATTTCTCCCAGCCCAAAGTTGTCTTAAGCTGATAGGCAACTTCAGCAAAGTCTCAGAATACAAAATCAGTATGCAAAAATCACAAACATTCCTATATACCAACAACAGTCAAGCTGAGAGTCAAATCAGGAATGCACTCCCATTCACAATTGCCACAAAAATAATAAAATACCTAGGAATACAGCTAACCAGGGAGGTGAAAGATTTCTACAAGGAGAACTACAAACCATTGCTCAAAGAAATCAGAGATGACATAAACAAATGCAAAAACATTCCATGTTCATGGATAGAAGAAATCAATATTGTTAAAATGACCATCGTGCTCAAAGCAATTTATAGATTCAATGCTATGCCTATTAAATTACCACTGACATTTTTTCACCGAACTAGAAAATAAAACTGTTTTAAAATTTATGTGGAACCAAAGAAAGGCTGAATAGCCAAGGCAATCCTAAGGAAAACAATACAAGTGGGAGGCATCATGCTATTATGCTACCAGACTTCAAACTATACTATGGGGCAGTAACCAAAACAGCATGGTACTGTTATAAGAACAGACACATAGATCAATAGAACAGAATAAAGAACCCAGAAATAAGACCACACACCTAGAACTATCTGATCTTCAACAAACCTGACAAAAACAAGCATCAGGGAAACGAATCTCTATTTAATAAATGGTGCTAGGAAAACCAGCTGCCCATATGCAGAAGATTGAAACTGGATTTCTCCCTTATACCGTTTACAGAGACTTACTCAAGATGAATGAAAGACTTAAATGTAAAACCAAAAACTATAAATACCCTGGAGGAAAATCTAGATGATACCATTCTGAATGTAAGAATTGACAAAGATTTCATTATGAAGACACAAAAAGCAATAGCAACAAAAACAAAGATTGAGAAATTAGATGTCATTAAATTAAAGAGCTTCTGCACAGCAAAGAAAACTATCAGCAGATTAAATAGAGAACCTACAAGATGGGAGATGCAAACTATGCATCTGAGAAAGGTCTAATATTTAGCATGTATAAGGAATGTAAACACATTTACAAGAAAACTAAACAAAAAACATTAAAAATTGGCCAAAGGACATAAAAACTTTTCAAAAGAATACATGCATGTGGCTGACAAACATATGAAAAATGCTCAACATCATTGACCATTCGAGAAATTCAAATCAAAACCACAGTGAGATACCATTTCACACCAGTCAGAATGGCTTTTACTGAAAAGTCAAAAAATAGCAGATGCTGTTGAGGCAGTAGAGAAAAAGGAACATTTATACACTGTTGGTAGGAGTGTAAATGAATTCAACCACTGTGGAAGATAGTGTGGCGATTCCTCAAGGATATAAAAACAGAAATACTATTCTGTTATGGAAAGAATTATAATAATTTTCTAGTATGTCTTTCAGACAGTAGAAGCAGAGGGAACATTTCTAATTCACTTTTTTGCTCTCATTACTCTAATACCAAAACCAGATAATGATATTACAGGAAATAAAAATTATAAACCTAATTTTTCATGACCATAAATGCAAAAATCCCAACAAAGTATTAGTAAATTAAATCCGACAATGTATAAAAATAATTAGACATCATGAGCAAATGGGATTTATTTTAAGTATGCAAGACTGGAATTTATTTTAAATATGCAAGACTGGGACTTATTTTAAGTATGCAAGACTGGTTAAACATCCAAAAGTAAATCAATATATTCTACCATATCAGTAGGCCAAAGAAATACAAGTCATATAATCATATAAATAAATGCAGAAAACACATATGACAAAATCCAACACTTACTCATTATCTCATCTCTGATAAAAGAAATTATAGAAAGTCTACATAAATAGAAAACTATTTCTTGTTGTAAGAGTGGTAAATTTAATATTGTTAAATGTCACCTCTTCCCAACTGTATACACAGATTTAGTGCAATACAAATCAAAATTCCAAGCTATTTTGTACATATGAACAAATTTATTCTAGTAGAAGTTTTATAGAACTTGATATGGGTAATTTATAAAGAAAAGAGATTAAGTCAATTCACAGTCCCACAGGCTGTGCAAGCGACATAGTTGTGGAGGCCTCAGGAAACTTACAGTCATGGGAGAAGAGCAAGTGGGAAGCAACCATGCCTTTACATGGTGACGAGAGAGAGAGAGAGAGAGAGAGAGAGAGAGAGAATGGGAAAGCACTACACACTTTTAAACTACATGATCTTATGAGACCTCATTCACTATAACAAAAATTAGGAAGGGGGAAGCCTGCCCTATGATTCAATCGCCTTCTTTTAGGATACTCCTCTAACACATGGGGATTACAATACAACATGTAATTTGAATGGGGACACAAAGCCAGACCATATTATTCCAGCACTGGAATGATCCATCCCAAATCTCATGTATTTCTTACATTTCAAAACATAATCAGGCCTTCCCATTGATCTCCCAAAGCCTTAACTCATTTCAACATTAACTCAAAAGACCATGTCCAAAATCTCATCTGAGACAAAGCAAGTCCCTTCTGCCTGTGAGCCTATAAAATCAAAAACAAGTTAGTTACTTCCAAGATACACTAGGGATACAGGCATTTGGAAATGGCCCCATTCCAAAAGGGAGAAACTGGCCATCACAAAGGGGCTAGAGGCCACATGCAAGTCTGAAGCCAGCAGGGCAGTCATTAAATCTTACAGTTCCGAAATAATCTTCTTTGATCCCATGTCTCAAATCTAGGCCACACTGATGTGAGGGGTGGAATCCAAAGGTTTTGGGCAGCTTAGTCCCTGGAGTTCTGCAGCATACAGCCCTCATGGCTACCTTGGCTGCCTTCATTGGCTGGTGTTGAGTGACAGTGACATTTCCAGGTGCACAGTCCAAGCTGTTGATGGATCTACAATTCTGGGGTCTGAAGGATGGTGGCCTTCTTCTCACAGCTCCACTAGGCAGTGCCTCAGTGGGGACTCTGTGCAGAGGCTCCAACCCCACATTTCCCTTCTGTACTGCACTAGTGAAGGTTCTCCATGAGGTGTCAAGCCCTGTCGCAGACCTCTGCCTGTATGAAACATGGAGGTGTTGTACATCCTCTGAAATCTAGGTGGAGGCTCCCAAACCTCAACTCTTGCTTTCAGTGTACCTGCAGGCTCAGGACCACATGGAAGCCATCAAGGTTTGGGGCTTGCACCCTCTGAAGCAATGATCCAAGATGTACCTTGTCCCCTTTAAGCCATTGCTGGAGCTGGAGTTGCTAGAATGCAGAATGCCATGGCCCAAGGGTGCACAGAGCAGCAGCATTCATGAAACCACTTTCTCCTCCTAGACCTCTGGGTCGGTGATAGGAGGGGCTATGACGAAGGTATCTGAGATGGCCAGAAGGCGTTTTCCCCATTGTCTTGGCTATTAACATTTGACTCCTCTTTACTCCTGCAAATTTCTGGAACTGGCTTGAATTTCTCCCTGGAAATTTTTTTTTTCTTTTTTTACTACATGGATAGGCTGCAAACTTTCCAAACATGTATGCTCTCCTTTCCTTTTAAATACAAGTTTCAGTTTCAGATAATCTCTGTTTATTCACATAAGCTTATGCTGTGAGAAGCAGCCAGGTCATTTCTTGAATGCTTTGCTGCTTAGAAATTTCTTCTGCTGGATACCCTAAGTCATTTCTCTTAAGTTCAAATTTCCACAGATCTCTAGAGTAGGGACATAATGTCCCCAGTCTCTTTGCTAAAGCATAATAAGAGTAACCTTTACTCCACTTCCCAAAATCTTCCTTATCTCCATCTGAGACAAACTCATTCTGGACTTCACTGTCCATATCACTAACAGCATTTTGTTTACAACCATTGAACAAGCCTCTAGAAAGTTCCAAACATTCCCTCATCTTCCTTTCTTCTTCTGAGCCCTCCAAACTGTTCCAGACTCTGCTCATTACACAGTTCCAAAGTCAATTCCACATTTTCAAGTATCTCTATAGTAATGCCCCATTTCTCTAGTACCAATGTTTTGTATTAGTCTGTTTTCACACTGCTATAAAGAGCTACTGGAGACTGGGTGATTTACAAAGAAAAGAGGTTTACTTAACTCAAAGATCCATAGACTGTACAGGGAACATGGCTGGGAACACATCTTCACATGTTGGGAGAAGAGAGAGAGCATAAAGGAGGAAGCACTACACACTTTTAAACAACAAGATTTCATAAGAACTCAGTCACTATCATAAGAACATCAAGGGGGAAGTCTGCCCCATGTTTCAACTACCTCACAGCAGGCCACTCTTCCAACACCTGGGGATTACAATTCGACATGAGATTTTGGTGGGTACACAAAACAAGACCACATCAGTCCTGTTCCCATTGCTTATTATTGTCAATTTTGTCAGAGATCACAGGTGTGTGGCTTTACTTCTAAGTTTCTCTAATCTTCTGCATTGGTTTATGTGTCTGTTTTTATACAAACATGCCATTTTGATAACTGTAGCCTTGATAAATAGTTTGAAGTTGGGTAATGTGATGACTCCATATTGTTCTGTTTGCTTAGGATTGCCCTGACTATTCAGGATTTATTTTTATTTTTATTTTTTTGGATTTCATATAAATATCAGAATAGTGTTTTTCTAATTATGTGAAAAACGACATTGTTAGTTTGATAGGAATAGCAGCATGGACATTTTAACAATATTGATCCTTACTATCCATTAACATGAAATTTTTTTTCCATTTTTGTGTCATCTCTGATTTCTTCAAGTAATGTTTTGTAACTTTCCTTGTATGGATCATTCACCTCCTGGGTTAGCTGTATTCCTAGGATTTTATTTTTATTTATTTTTTCTTTCTTTCTTTATTTTTAATTGTGAATGGGATTGCATTCCTGATTTGGCTCTCAGCTTGGACTATATTGGTGTATAGAAATGCACTGATTTTTGTACATTGATTTTGTATCCTGAAACTTTACTGAATTTTATCAATTCAAGGATATTTTGGGAAGAGAATGGGTTTTCCAGGTATAGAATCATATCATCTTTGAAGACATATTTTTACTTTCTTTATGTAGGAGTGGTGAGAATTGGCATCCTAGTCTTGTCCCAGTACTTAAGGAAAATGCTTCCACATTTCACCTGTTCGGTATGACATTCAATGTGGGTTTGTCAAAGATAACTCTTATTATTTTGAGGTACGATCCTTCAATGCCTAGTTTTTTGTAGGGTTTTTAACATAAGGAAATGTTGAATTTTTATCAAAAGCCTTTTCTGCATCTGTTGAGATGGTCACATGGTTATTGTTTTTAGTTCTGCTCATTTGATGAACCACATTTATTGATTTGCTTATGTTGAACCAGCCATGCTTGCCAGAAATAAAGCCTATTTGATTGTGGTAGGTTAGCTTTTTGATGTGCTGCTGGATTTTGTTTGCTAATATTTTGTTGAGAATTTTTGCATCTATGTTCAACTAGTATATTGATCTGAAGCTTTCTTCTTTCATTGTGTCTCTGCCAGGTTTTGGAGGAAACCTAGCTAAAATATAAAGACACAAATAGATTAAAAGTGAACATATAGAGGGCTAGGCGCGGTGGCTCACACCTATAATCCCAGCACTTTGGGAGGCCGAGGCGGGTGGATCACGAGGTCAAGAGATCAAGACCATCCTGGTCAACATGGTGAAACCCCGTCTCTACTAAAGATACAAAAATTAGCTAGGTATGGTGGTGCACACCTGTAGTCCCAGCTACTCAGGAGGCTGAGGCAGGAGAATTGCTTGAACCCAGGAGTTGGAGGTTGTGGTG
>NW_016107658.1:2093520-2120420 GCF_001604975.1 Cebus imitator | reverse complement strand
AACAAGAGCGAAACTCTATCTCAAAAAAAAAAAAAAAGTGAACATATAGAAAAATATATTCCATGCAAATGGTAAACAAAAGAGAGCATAGATGGCTACACTAATATCAGACAAAATACACTTTATGTCAAAAACTTTTACAAGATAAGGAACATTAATAAAAGTGTTAATTTTTCAAGAAGATATACAAATATGAATACATATGCATCAAACATTAAATCTCAAAAAAAAGTGAAATTAACAAAATTTAAGTGAGAAATAGATAGCTCTGCAATAATGGTAAAATCTTCTACCTACAATAATAGGTAGAACAACCAGAGATAAAATCAGTAAGAGAATACAGGACTTAAACAGCACTGTAGACCACTTAGATCTAACAAACATATATAGAACGCTTCATGCAACAACAGAGTGCAAATTTTTCTCAAGTGTACATGATAAATTCTCTAGCATAGGGTATGTTAGGTCAAAAAACAAGTCTTTCTAAATTTTAAAAGATTTAAATCATACAAAATATCTTTCCCAAAACTGATAAAATAAAACTAGAAATCCATTGCAGAAAGAAAACTGAGAAATTCCCAAATATGTGAAAATTAAGCAACATAGTCTTAAATAGCAAATGGATAAATGAAAAATTACAAGGAAAGTTGGAAAATATCTTGAGTCGATTAAAATGAAAATACAAAATACCAAAATTTAATGGATGCAGTAAAAGCAGTGCTATGAAAAATATTTATGGCTGTAAATACTTAGATTAAAAAAGGAGAAATATCTCAAATAAACCTCTAGTTGCTCAAGGTACTAGAAAGAAAAGAGCAAATTAAACATGAGGTTAAAAAAATAAAGAACATAAGAAAGCTTATATAAATAAAATAGACATTATGAAGGCAATAGAGTTAGTTAATAAATCACTAATTTGCTCTTTGATAAAAATTAATAAAATGGCATATCTATAGGCATATTGAGTAATAAAAAGAAAAAAATGTCAAATAACTATAATCAGAAA
Organism: Cebus imitator; assembly: GCF_001604975.1. Lineage (NCBI taxonomy): Eukaryota > Metazoa > Chordata > Mammalia > Primates > Cebidae > Cebus > Cebus imitator. The sequence continues at coordinate 2,119,414 of NW_016107658.1, read as the reverse complement.
TAAAGTTTTGGCCATTACTAGTAATTTTACATAAATAAAAATGATTATAAAAGAGTACTATGAAGAATTCTACATCAAATTGGATTACCTAAATGAAAGTGACAAATTCCATACACACAAGGCCTACCAAAACTAAATGTTTTTGTAAAAGATAGAAAATCTGAATGCACCTGTAACTAATAATGATGTCAAATCAGTATTCAAAAACCTTCTAATAATAAAAAGCCCAAGATCTGATGGCTTCGCTGGTCAGTTTTACCAAACATTTAAAGAATAGTTAACACAAATATATTTCAAAATCTTCCTAAAAATTGAACAAGAAGGAATACTTCTTAACTCATTCTATGAGAGCAACATTACATGATACCAAAGCGAGGCAAAGACAGAAAAAGAAAACCACAGAGAAACAATCCTTATGAATGTTTATGCAAAAACTCTAAAAAAAAAAAACTTTGTAAACCAAATTCAACAGCACATTAAAAGAATTTGTTACTGTGATGCAATGATGGTTCAACATAGATAAACCAATCAACATTAATATATCACATTGGCAGAATGAAGAAAAAACAAAATGGTCATGGATATCCACATGAAAAATAATGAAGTTAGACCCTTAACTTATACCATAGGCAAATAAAATTGATCAAAGACCTACCTTTAAAATCAGAAACTATGAAACTCCTAGAAGGAAATATAGGGGGAAACCTTCATGACATTGTGTTTGGCAATAATTTACTGGCTATTATATCAAAAGCACAGGCAATAACACAAGAAAAATAGGTAAGTTTAATTTCATTAAAATTAAATACATTTGTGCATCAAAGGACACTATCAAGAGAGTAAAACATCAATGCACAGAATAGTAGAAACTATTTGAAATCATATATCTGGTAAAGGCTTAACATTCAGGATATGTGAAGGACTCCTACAAGTCAAAAATAATAAAGCAAGCAACCCAATTCAAAAATGAGCAAATGACTTTAATAGACATTTCTCTAAATAAGATATAAAGATGGTCAATAAGCATATGGAAAGATACTCCACATCACTACTTATCTGAGAAACACAAATTAAAACTACAATGAGATAGCACTTTGCATCTATTGGAATGTCTATTATCAAAACCACAGAAAATAATAAGTGTTGTCAAAGATGAGGAGAAATTGAAACTCATTAAATGCTTGTGGGGGTGTAAAATGTTGCAGCTACTGTGGAAAACAGTTCCTCAAGTAATTAAACATTAAGTTAACAAAGGCAACAGCAACTTCACTTCTGTCTACATAAGCAAAAGAAATAAAGGCAGTGACTTGAATAAATACTGGCATACTTATGTTTATAGCAGTATTATTCATAATAGTAAAGAAATGGAATCAACCCAAATGCCTATAAATGTATGATTGGATAAGAAAATCATGGCCTATCCATACAATGGACTATTATTGAACCTTAACAAGGAAGGAAATTTGGACACTTGCTACAACATGGATGAATCTTGAAGACATTGTGAATAGTGGAATAAACCAGACATAAAAGAACGAATATTGTATGATTCTACTTATATAAAGTTTCCAAAGTTGTCAAAATCATAGAGCCAGAAAACAGAATGGTGTTGTCAAGAGCCAAGAAGGGGGAATGGAAAGTTACTGCTTAATTGGCAGAGTTAGTTTGCTGAGAATTATGACTTTCAGCTTCATCCATGTCCCTGTGAAGGACGTAATCTCAATCCTTTTCAAGGCTGCATACTATTCCATATTGTATATGTGCCACATTTTCTTTATCCAGTCTATCATTGATGAACATTTGGGCTGGTCCAATGTTTTTGCTATTGTAAATACTGCTACAACTGATATACATGTGCATGTGTATTTATAGTAGAATAGTTTATATTCCATTGAGTATATACCCAGTAACAGGATTGCTAGGTCAAATGATATTTCTGGTTCTAGATCTTTGTGAAATTCTCACTCTGTCTTCCACAATGGTTGAACTAATTTACATTCCCACCAACAGTGTAAAAACATTCCTATTTCTCCACAACTTTACCAGCATCTGTTGTTTCTTTACTTTATAATAATCACCACTTTGACTTGTGTGAGATGGTATCTCATTGTGGTTTTGATTTTCAATTCCCTAATGATCACTGATGACAAGCTTTTTTTCATATGTTTCTTGAATGCATAAATACCTTCTTTTGAGAAGTGGCTGCTCATATCCTTTATCCATTTTTTGAGGGGGTTGTTTATTTCTTGGAAATATGTTTAAGTTCCTTGTAGATTCTGGATATTAGACCTTTGTCAGATGGATAGATTGCATCTCTCATTCTCTTCACTGTTCACTCTGATGCTAGTTTCTTTTGCTGTGCAGAAGCCATTTAGTTTAATTAGATCCAATTTGTGAATTTTGACTTTTGTTGCCATTGCTTTTGGTGTTTTAGTCATGAAGTCTTTGCTCTTAACTATGTCCTAAACGTTATTGCCTAGTTTTTCTTCTAGGGTTTTTATGGTTTTGTGTTTTACATTTAAGTGTTTTATCCATCTTGAGTTAATTTTGGTATCAGGTGTAAGGAAGGGTTTCAGTTTCAGTTTTCTGCATGCGGCTAACCAGTTTTCTCAGCACCATTTATTAATTAGGGACTGCTTTCCCCATTGCTTGTTTTTGTCAGGTTTGTTGAAGATGAGATGGTTGTAGATATGTGATAGTATTTCTTCTGAGATCTCAGTTCTGCTCCATTGGTCTATATGTCTGTTTAGGTACCAGTGCCATGTTTTCTTGGTTAATGTAGCCTTGTAGTACAGTTTGAAGTCAGGTAGTATGATCCCTCCAGCTTGGTTATTTTTCCTTAGGATTGTCTTTGCTATGCAGGCTCTTTTTTCATCTCATATGAAATTTAAAGTTGGTTTTCTAATTCTGTGAAAAAAATGTTAATGGTACTTTGATAAGAATAGCATTGAATCTATAAATTTCTTTGGGCAATATGGCCATTTTCAAAATCCTGATTCTTTCTATCCATGAGGTTGGAATGAATGTTTTTCCATTTGTTTGTGTTCTCTGCTATTTCCTTGAGCAGTGGTTTGTAGTTCTCCTTGAAGAGGTCCTTCACAACCCTTGTAAACTGTATTTCTAGGTATTTTATTCTCTTTGTAGCAATTGTGAATGGAAGTCCATTCATGATTTGGCTCTTTGCTTATCTATTGTTGGTGTATAGGAATGCTTGTCACTTTTGCACATTGATTTTGTATCCTGAGATTTTGCTGAAGTTGCTTATCAGCTTAAAGGTTTTTGAGCTGAGACACTAGGGTTTTCTAAATATAGAATCATGTCATCTGCAAACAGAGACAATTTCACTTCCTTTTTTTCTATTTGAATACCCTTTATTTCTTTCTCTCTCCTGATTGCCCTGACCAGAATTTGCAATACTATGTTGAATAGGGGTGTTGAGACAGGGCATTCTTGTGCCATTTTTCTAAGGGTGTGCTTCCTGCTTTTGCCCATTCAGTATGATACTGGCTCTGGGTTTGTCATAAATAGCTCTTATTATTTTGAGATATTTTCCATCAATATCTAGTTTTTTGAGAATTTTCAACATGAAGGGATGTCGAATTTTATTGAAGGTCCTTTCTGCATCTATTGAGATAATCTTGTGGTTTTTGTTATAGGTTTTGTTTTTGTGATGGATTATGTTTATTGATTTGCATATGTTGAACCAGCCATGCATCCCAGGGATGAAATCAACTAGATTGTGATGGGTAAGCTTTTTGATGTGCTGCTGGATCCAGTTTGCCTGTGTTTTATTAAGGATTTTCACACTGATGTTCATCAGGGATCAATATCCCTGATGATCAATATCCCTGGCCTGAAGTTTCCTTCTTTTGTTGTGTCTCTGCCAGGTTTTAGTATCAGGATGATGCTGGCCTCATAAAATGAATTAGGGAGGAGACCCTCATTTTCAATTGTTTGGAATAGTTTCAGAAGGAAAGGCACCAACTCCCCTTTGTACCTCTGGTAGAATTCGGCTCTGAATCCGTCCGGCCCTGGGCTTTTTTTGAATGTGTGGCTATTAATTACTGCCTCAATTTCAGAACTTTTTGATCTATTCAGGGATTTGACTTTTTTTTTTTTGAATTAGTAATGGGAGGGTATTTGTGTCCAGGAATTTATTCATTTATTCTAGATTTTCTAGTTTATTTGCATAAGGTGTTTATAGTATTCCCTGATGTTAGTTTGTATTTCTGTGGGGTCAGTGGTGATATCCCCTTTATTGTTTTTTATCGTGTCTATTTAATTCTTCTCTCTTCTTCTTTATTAGTCTAACTAGAAGTCTATCTATTTTGTTAATTTTTTCAAAAACCCACCTGCTGGATTCATTGATTTTTGGAAGGTTTTTTTGTGCCTCTATCTCCTTCAGTTCTGCTCTGATCTTAGTTACATTTTTGTCTTCTGCTAGCTTTTAGATTTGTTTGCCCTTGCGTTTCTAGCTCTTCTAATAGTAATGTTAGTGCATCAATTTGATAACTTTCCAGTTTTCTGATGTGGGTATTTAGTGCCACAAATTTCCCTCTTAACACTGCTCTAGTTGTGTGCCAGAGATTCTGGTATGTTGTCTCTTTGTTCTCATTGGCTTAAAAGAACTTGATCTCTACCTTAATTTTGTTATTTATGCAGGAGTCATTCAGGTGCAGGTCATTCAGTTTCCATGTAGTTGTGTGGTTTTGAGTGAATTTCTTAATCCTGAGTTCTAATTTGATTGCACTATGTTCTGAAAGACTGTTATTACTTTTTTTTTTTTTTTTGATGTTCATAAAACAGGTAGTGAGTCTGATTTGGCCCACAGGCTAAAGTTTTTAAGCCCTGTTTTAGGGTGATATTTAATGAATTCAGGTGAAAGGAGAAACAAGCTTAACAACAGTGGAGCAAAGGCCAGGCCAAATACTCTTCTCACTTTAAACAACGAATTGGGCATAAGACCATAGTCAGCCTTTTCTTTATTCAATTACCCTTCTCAATCTAACAAAGGACTGCTCTCAAATACTCCTGTTGAGTCTTTGTAATTGAATTGTTATGTCCATTTATATAATACTAAGAATAATATAATTAACTTAAGGACACAATTATCTAAGAAAATAATTGAACTAATAAACAAAAAGCACACTAGATTCCACTATTTGATGTTTCTCTGTACATACCTGTGTTTCCTGTCTCTAGATTCATGATTACAATGTAACAGAACCTTTCTTCAAAGAAACTGCATAACCTTTGCCTGAAAATTCTTTACAACATAATTATGGTCTAGTTCTTTCAGATGACTGTATAAGTAGGAAAATGTTCTTACAGAAAATTAAGGCTACTTCTTATTTTGAAACTTTGAGTAATGCAGGTCAGAAGATATAGGTCAGTAAAGGAGATGCAGAAACTGCAAATTCTCAGAGAGCCCTAAAATGTTTTCTGAATAATTTATTTGGCTGAAATCACGTGGTGACCTATAGGCTGCAAAATATAAATCATATGATCCCACTGTAATATCTCAGTTGCATATTCTTATTCTTTGGAGTCAGGACCTTTGAATAAAGTAGTTCTACAACAAAAAGAGTCCATCCCAGGCTTTAAGTGATAATGGTGTTTATGAAGAAAGCCACTATGAGTTGACAGGTTTGTACCTAGTCTTTCAACCAAACTGCAACCACTGGGAGTTGACAGGTTTGTATCTATTCTTTCAACCAAACTGCAGGTATGGTGTTCAATAAAGCTGACAGCTTTTTCACTGAAAGTGTATTTATAGGCAGAAAAATAACTATTAAAATGACTCTATATGGAGTCTTGGGGCTCCATATTTATTCTCTTTCAGTGATTTCCAGATCAAATTTGCTCAGTTTACAAGTAAAAAGAAGATTTTATTCCTAGCTTTCAGTCCAGGACATTCCCATTAGGATAAAAACATAGCTGTATTCACTCAACCTCTGACACTATCACTTGGAATGACATTTCTGCAAACTGAGTTTCACACCAAATCATATTGAAGCATAAGCTAAATGCTGCATCAGTTTTACCAACTTCCCTGCCGCTTGTAATACATGTGTTGCCTTCTAGTATTATAGAGATACCTGCCCTGTCCCTTTACCACAGGTAAATATAATATTTTAAATGACAGTAAATAGCTTAAATTCTTAAATATGATATCATATAGATCCCATAACTCTTAACACATGATAGAATTCAGATTATACTCTTACACATAATGTAACTGTGTTTCTAGAAAGTTCTTAGGCTATATATCACACATTGCAGTAATTGCTACCAAAGATTCAGTTAATAGTTGTATTAGTCAGAGTTCTCTAAAGGGACAGAAGTAATAAGATTCTTTTAGCAATCCTGTGAAATACATACCAATATTATTCTCACTTTTTATAAAAGAAGGAAGCTTAGACAAATATATTAACTTATCCAAGATTATGCAGCCAGTTAGTGATGTAAGTGAGATCTATATGTATATATGAAGGGTAGTTCATTAAGCAGAATTGATTCACACAATCACAAAGTGAAGTCCCATGATAGGCCATCTGCAGGCTAAGGAGCAAAGAAGCCAATCTAAATCCCAAAACCTCAAAAGTAGGGAACCCAACATTACAGCCTTCGTTCTGTGGCTGAAGGCTGAGAGCCCCTGGCAAACTGTGGGTATGGGCCCAAGAGTCCAAAAGTTTAAGAACTGGAATCTGTTGTTCGAGAGCTGGAAGCATCCAGCACAGGATAAAGATGAAGGCAAGAAGACTCAGCATTAATTCTGCTCTTTCCAACTTATTCTGCCTGCTTTATTCTAGCTGCACTGGCAGCTGATTAGATAGTGCTCACCCAGATTTAGAATGGGTCTGTCTCTCCTACTCTACTGACTCAAATGCTAATCTCCCTCACAGACACACCCAGGAATAATACTTTGCATCCTTCAATCCATCAAGTTGACACACAATATTAACCATCACAATAGTGTTATAGTTGAATGTCTGATTTAAACTTTTGAAAAGATCTATCTCAAATATGCTAGACCAGAATTATTAATAGCATTAAATTCAGAATCCCTGCTTAGTGATCCATATCAATAAATTCAGCCTGTTCCAACTTTATGCTTCTTCTACCATTATCTCACACCGTTAGTATCCATTCCCACGCCTGTTCTCCAGATTTCTACTTACATAAATTAGAAAACTCAAGCAGTTGTTTTGGAGTATAGCACACCTCCTCATGGGTCACTAACTGGTATACTCTCTCTGGTCCCTCTTTTATAGCCAGTATAGTATGAAATTTGATGAGTTAAAGAGGAAAAAAAGTACATGTGATTTTAAAATTTGTTGTTGATCTTAGAATTATTGGGCTATTTTCACAAATATGTAAAGACTAACAACATAGACAGTGATACTTGCTCTGCATAAAATTTTAAAACACTGGGTCAACAACTTTATATAAAAAGCCAACTGTCAATCCTTAAAAAAATTTTCAAAATAAGGACCATATGCTGCACAGTTACTTAATATAATTGGTGTATTAATTTTCTATCATTGTGTAACAAATTACCACAAAATAGTAGCTTAAAATACCACTTATTTATAAGCTCATAATTCTTTGGAAGTCTAGCAAACTATGATTGTGTTCTCTGGGTAGAATTTCACAAGGCTAAAATCAAGGTAGTTGGGTTGAGTTTTTATCTGGAGGCACTGGGGAAAATTTTTATTCCAAGCTCATGAATGTTATTCATAGTATTCACTTCCTTGTGGTTTTAGACTGAGTTCCCCATTTCTTTACTGGCTGTCAGCTGAGTGCCACTCTCATCTACTAAAGGATATTTACACTTTTTTTGTTTTTGCATTATTTCCCTCTCCATATTCAAGCTAGCAATGACATGTTAAGGTATTTTCATGTTTCAAACCTCTGACATCTTCTATAACTAGCTAGAGAAAATGCTGCTTTAAAGGGTTTTTGTGATTATGTCAGGGCCTCCTAGATAATTTTCTTATCTTAAGGTTGACTGTGCCATGTAACATAATCTAACCACAGAAGTAAGATTCATAATATTTACATCCCAGGTACTGCGCAGGATGTGTATATGGTCAGAGAGGATGTTTGTGGCAAATTGTGGGTGCCGTTTTAGATTTTCACCTATCACACTTAGTAAAATTAAACTCGCTATTATTAATTCATTTAATAAACAGTTTTTAAGCCCCTACTATGTGTCAGGTGCTGTTCTATTTTAGGAGTTACTACTTTCAACCAGAAATTAGGGTTTACCTTATTTTATAATTCTGTAACACAACTTTGGTATGAAACAGACCAGAGTTGGATCTCACTTACATCACTTACTGGCTGCATAAACTTGGATAAGTTAATATATTTATCTGAGCTTGTTTCTTTGTATAAAAAGTGAGAATAATATTGGTGTATATTTCACAGGATTGCTATAAGAATTAAGTGAGATAATGTCCACCAATAATTTTTTAATAATATAATCTTAACATATCAATCACTCAATAAATCATAGTAGGAAGTGCTTTTACATGAATTTTGAAACACATATGACAATTTGGATATGAGATATTTATATTTTTTCCTTTTCAAGATCATGCAAGATATACTTTCTATAAATATACTTTATACTTTTACAGTTTTTTCTTTCACTGTAAACTCCTCTGGAAATTACATTGATATTCATGTCTATGGCAACACCTTCAGGCAACAGTTACTATAATATACATCAAAATTATCATTAACTGAGGCCAATAATATTGACCCTGTATCTGAAGAGAATGGCAGCTCTGTAGTGCTTGGATTATCTCAGTTCAACTTTTCTTTAGCTAAATGTCTCTGAAGGATCATTCTTCCTCTTAATATAATAGAAATTAGAAAAATACACACACACATATGGGTCACTATGCTCATTATAATTGTACCTCAAGATCAAAGAAGGAATGATGGGAATCTAACCACAATACTGAAAACACCAGTCTCTCATTTTAGCTGACAGATTAGAAAATATCTTAGTATGTTTTAAAAATGGCTACTTTCTACCACTAAGCACATAGTCTATATGAGAAATCAAACTTACCAAAAGATAACAAAGTTTACGCTTGACAAAGTACAGGAAAATGTGTAAAAGGCTGGGCTTGGCAGAGCAATTTATGAGTTTTCACTAATGGAGAACTATTCTAACATCAAAGTCATGCTTATACTTGTTTACCATGTTTATACAGATAGGCCAACAGCCAACTGCCACATCTTAAACTCTTGAAACAAATATTTTCCATATGACCTTAAAGAAATTCAGTTGTTACAGAAGTTAGGAAGGATGATACTTTATATATTTTCAGAAATTTAATAATGCAGAATATTGATCATCTAATTTACAAACTGATATTGAAAGAAGCAAGGGTCACATTATTGTTCTTATTTTCATTATAATTTTGCTTAGGGCTGGGGTTGCAATGAGGGAGAGTCTGCAGCTTACATTTGGTGGCATCAGGGCCTATTACAGTTTTAATTTGCTGATTGAATTTATTTACAACAGAGCTGTTCCAATAAACATGTGCCAATAGTTTGTTACCAGGGAGATGGTTTGTCACCAGGGAGATTCAAAGTTGGCAAAAGTCTATTGAAGATGATGCTCTGATACAATGGCATTAAATACATTTACACATATCAACACTAGTGTGCAACATTTGACGTGTATTTTATTGATGATAGTCAATCTCTACCCCAATATCCTTCAGATACTCATAGCCTACTTGGAATCTTCAAATAGGCACTGAGGCACATAGACAGTCAACTCCATAGCTTAGTCATAAAATTAAAGATTTGGTGAATAACAACAGCACTGCAAGCTATTTCTTAAGATACTCTATAGAATTTGAGGCAGTTCAAAGCAGTCCCTACCCAGTGGGTTAGCCAATCTAATTAAGCACCTAATTTTGAAAATCGAGCCCTTGATTTTATCACATACTAAGCAGATGGCTTATTGCAAAATGAGGGTGGGAAGAGGTGGGAATGAATACTTAAAAATTTAACAGAAGTTACTTGATAAGTCACCCTGACAGTAAAAGCTAGCAGAAATCAGATAGCGATATAAACTATGACTTAATGCTGACCTTTGAGAGTGACCTGCACTCTAAAAATAAGTCGTTTTAATTAAATACAGACAATTTAAGAGAAATCATATATTCCCCGACTAACATAGGTGGGTTAGGACAAGGGAATAACATCAGTCATTAGTACTTTTCATTAATAATTTCTGGTTTTCCTACTGGACAAATGATAGAATTATACTTCCTGTCTTCTTGGAATTAGATGTGGCCTTGTGACTTATTTTGATGAGTGAAATAGTGACCTGTGGCATTTTCAGATGGAAGCTTTAAAAGCCAGTGTAAGACTTACTGACTTCTTTCCTTTTCTTTGCTACAGTGACTGACAATGTTCAGGATTGCAGAGGTTCCAGTAGCCTGGGAAAGTGAGAAAGAAACTTCGATACTTTAAGCCACCAAAAAATTGGGATTGTTTGTTTCCAACATATCCTCTTCACCTATCATGATTGCTACAGAAACCACTGAGCCGATTTCTAGGAGAAGAAATTATAAGCTAATTAGGATGAAGCCCTGTTTCTACATGTGAGGAAGGTGGGCACAACATCCAACTCTTTCCTTAACCTTGGACCAAAAAGGAAAGAAAAAAAAAACCCTACTGAATCTGGATCCGAAAGTTGTTGTACACACTTGCATAAGTTGACTAGTGCTTGTAGTTTATGCTTTTATGCAATATTTGCATTGGAGAGAGAGTTTCAAGTAAAATTAATAATTAAATATACAGCAAATTTATTTAAAGTCCTCCTCGAACATTAAGTCATAGGACCAAAGTCATACATATAACTGTTTTGGGTGTGTCATGCAGCTATTGATTTTTCCAGTTGGTATTATTTAAGACAGAAGAATCTCTCCCATGAATAGTCAGTAAGTTTTTTATAAGGTGACATCATCAGCTATATTATCTTGTCTTAGGATACTGGCCTAATTTTATGCATTAAATGTAGTTGTGGAAAACACAGTCTTAGAAAGTAAATGTGTACATTATATTTGCTTATTGACTTCCATTATTTGAAATTTATTTCCTATTAGAAAGTATGCTTACTTGAAAATAGAATGTGAACTACATTTTCAAAGCCTAACATTCACTTTGAGTGGCATTATCTTGGTCTATGTGCATTTAGCTATCTTATGAAATATCTCACAGTAAGTTTGCTAAATGGAAAAGTCATTCCTTTTTTCTATTGTTTGTTCACTGGTTCTTCAACTAGCATCTACTGCATGCCTTGTATGTACTATAGAAGATAAAAAGATAAACAAAGCATGGTTCATGCCCCAGAAAAGATTGTTTCATTATTATTTAGATTATATCTTCAATATTAAAATACACCATGGTCATTTTATATCCTTGGACATTCTCATTTACTCCATTAAAGTTAAATTTAAAATCAAGTCACCACATTGACACTTCATGCACTCAACAGAGCTCACTAGTTTAAAAACTGCCATGAATATAATTTCCATTCTGAATTCAAGAATTTTTAAGTGATTATTACTTATTACTAGCCATAACAATAGTAAAATTTTTAAGTCTTGGGAAAGTGCAAGGCATAATATCATTCCATTTTTCTTCAATAATTTTTACTAAATAGTCAATAACCAAGTATTTCTATTACTGAAACACAGAAATTGTGTGAACAGCAGCAGAATAGATCTTACACTAAAGGAACCGAACTTCAGAAAGGTCAATGCATTAAGTAACATATGTACATCTAATCAGATAAAAGGTTGAGTCCAGGGACATTCTCTGAGGCAGCAAGTTCAATAACAAGTATAGGTTTGCAAGTTGTAGAGTACAACAGGACAGGTGAGTTAAGAAAATGACTCTAGGAAGCAAATGACTATGGAGGTGAATTATAAATGTGGTATCCTATCTGTTTAATGTCTAACCACTTTACATTCCTTTCTATTCCTTGCTTCTAACTGCTTTCAGAGAGACGAGGAGATCTATAAGAATTTCTTTGAGGCTCCACTTGTTAAGGTTGGCCTGAAAGATGCAAAGACAAAGACCTGTTGCTAAGTTTCCCAGGATCAGTCATATAAACCACATTTTTTCCTCAGTGGTCAAAATATCAGAGGTCACCCAAATTAATAGAGGTGTCCCCAGATTTCCTAAGTACCAAGGCATTTCTAAACAAAATATAGATTATTTATTCCTCTGAACAGCTACTGGCTAGGAGAGTGGAGAGGGCCACATATGGACTTTCAAGAAGAGGAGAAGAACCATATGCGAATTTCCACAAAGGGTTAGACCTTCACTCTGGAAGTGAGGCCTATTATATGGCTGATTGTAAATCACACAATGAAACTCTATGACATCTTGAGATGTAGCTCACTTTCCTTGATGCAGGGTCACCATTGTCATGTGAATAGTACTAGAAGTCCATAAAAACAAGGGATGGAAAGCAGGAACGTTGGTTATAGCGTGACACATTAAGAATCAGTGTCTACAGAACCTGCAAGAGCAGAAGACCTGAGATAAGCTCTGAAACTAGAATTGTGGCTATTTGCTTTTTGTCACTTTTTGTACGTCCTGTTGTGTGGAGTTAGGCAGGGATTTTCAGGCTAGTGTTTATAGCCAGCAGGAGGGACCAGGTCCTGTAGATGCAGCTAGCTACTGTCTAAGTAAGGACAAAGGCACAGGCCTTACATCAGTCTTTTTTAAAAATATATATTTTATTACACTTTAGGTTCTGGGGTACACATAGGCTCAAAATAAAGGGATGGAGGAATATTTACCAAGCAAATGGAGAGCAAAAAAAAGCAGGAGTTGCAATCCTAGTCTCTGATAAAATTGACTTTAAACCAACAAAGATCAAAAGAGACAAAGAAGGGCATTACATAATGGTAAAAGGATCAATGCAACAAGAAGATCTAATGATCCTAAATATATATGCGCCCAATACAGGAGCACCCAGATACATAAAGCAAGTTCTTAACAACCTACAAGGAGACTTAGGCTCCCACACAATAATAGTGGGAGACTTTAACACTCCACTGTCAATATTAGACAGATCAATGAGACAGAAAATTAACAAGGATATCCAGGACTTGAACTCAGATCTAGACCAAGCGGACCTAATAGACATCTGCAGAAATCTTCACCCCAAATCCACAGAATATACATTCTTCTCAGCACCTCATTGTACCTACTCTAAAATTGACCACATTATTGGAAGTAAATCATTCCTCAGCTAATGCAAAAGAATGGAAATCATAACAGTCTCTCAGACCACAGGGCAATAAAATTAGAACTCAGGAATAAGAAACTAACTCAAAACCACACAACTTCATGGAAACTGAACAACTGGCTCTTGAATGTTGACTCAATAAATAATGAAATGAAGGCAGAAATAAAGATGTTCTTTGAAACCAATGAGAATGAAGACACAACATACCAGAATTTCTGGGACACATTTAAAGCAGTGTCTAAGGGAAACTTATAGTCATAAATGCCTACATGAGAAGCAAGGAAAGATCTAAAATCGACAACTTATCATCAAAAATGAAAGAGCTAGAGGAGCAAGATAAAACATACTCAAAAGCTAGCAGAAGACAAGAAATAACTAAGATTAGAGCAGAACTGAAGGATATAGAGACACAAAAAACCCTTCAAAAAATCAATAAATCCAGGAGCTGGTTTTTTGAAAAGATCAACAAAATAGACCACTAGCCCGATTAATAAAAAAGAAAAGAGAGAAGAATCAAATACATGCAATAAAAAACGATAAAGGGGATATCACCACCAACTCCACAGAAATACAAACTACCATCAGAGATTACTACAAACAACTCTATGCACATAAACCAGTAAACCTGGAAGAAATGAATAAATTCCTGGACACTTGCACCCTCCCAAGCCTAAACCAGGAAGAAGTTGAAACACCAATAATAAGGTCTGAAGTTGAGGCAGCAATTAATAGCCTACCAACCAAAAAAAGCCCAGGTCCAGATGGATTCACAGCTGAATTCTACCAGACATACAAAGAGGGGCTGGTACCACTCCTTCTGAAACTATTCCAAACAATCCAAAAAGAGGGAATCCTTCCCAAATCATTTTATGAGATGAACATCATCCTGATACTAAAACCTAGCAGAGACTCAAGAAAGAAAGAAAACTTCAGGCCAATATCCATGATGAATATAGATGCAAAAATATTCAATAAAATACTGGCAAACCGATTGCAACAGAACATCAAAAAACTTATCCATCATGATCAAGTAGGCTTCATTCCGGGGTTGCAAGGCTGGTTCAACATATGCAAGTTTATAAATGTAAGCCTTACATCAGTCTTTAAAGGATCTTTGCCAGTTTGGCAGCAGGCAAGATTTTACCTAGTGGAAGAGCCTGAGCAAAAGCACATGTGAGCCATACAGATATGTAATCTCATTCACTCCCTTATGTTATTAATTGAATAAACCCAAAGCAAAATTAAATCAATACAAAAGCATGGCAAACTTAAATGTTTAATATCATATTAATGGTCTTGCTGATAAATATTTGTATCATTTATTCCTGATTAAGACATACCATACAATTGGTAAGGAGCATGTTCTCTTCAAACTCTTAAGAGACTAATATTAGGTATTGTTCACGTTTACTCAGCTGACATTCAGTTGCCTACATTTTCAACACAAAAGTGAATGAACTAAAAGTATTTTTAAAAATCAGTTCTACACTGCATATTCTAACTCATAGGCAGGTGCTGAACAATGAGAACACATGGATACAGGGAGGGGAGCATCACACACTGGGGTCTGTTGGGGGGTGCTGGGGAGGGACAGCAGGAGGTGGGGAGATTGGGGAGGGATAACATGGGGAGAAGTGCCAGGTATCGGTGACTTGGGGATGGAGGCAGCAAACCACATTGCCATGTATGTACCTATGCAACAATCCTGTATGATCTGCACATGTACCCCAGAACCTAAAGACAATTTTTTAAAAATCCGTTCTAAAATCAGTGTATATTAGTTTTGGAAGCTAAAAGAGACATCAGCTTCTAGTGTGTCAACAACTCTCCATTGCTTAAGCTCCATGGTTTTGGGGACCTGCTTTAGTGTTCTTTGTCTTCCCTGTCCTAATGGTACAACTGAAATATACCAAGGAAAACTTGAGATTGCTGGAGGCAGCACTGATTCATCTGTGGAGGTCAAGAGCTGTACAGCCATGACAGGTTGCAGGCTGATGGCCCCAGAATCTTAATAAGAGGACCAATGTTTGTGAAAGAAAGGTGCCTGCAGCAGCTTTTTGCTCAACCCTGAAAGGCTGAAAATGGGACCACCTGTCTTGGCATTTCAGTTTGGGGGTTACAGCTACTGCTGCCATTGCTGCTTCAATCATTTGTCGATTTTTTCCTGAGGAGGTACTTCTGATCCTGGTTCTCAGCACACATTTTTGACTAGGAGTCTTTTGACTGCTGGTCATCAGCAAATTTAGAAACAGCAAGGGGGACGGATTTGAGGGGGAACACAGAGATGCTGTGAATGTATTTGACATTTTAAATAAAATTTCAGCTGTGATTTGTGTATGTAGTAGACATTGCTAATAAAAAATTCTGGTGTGAAAAAATTTCTTTTTATTTATTATTATTATTATTTTTTTGAGACGGAGTTTCACTCTTGTTACCCAGGCTGGAGTGCAATGGCGTGATCTTGGCTCACCGCAACCTCCGCCTCCTGGGTTCAGGCAATTCTCCTGCCTCAGCCTCCTGAGTAGCTGGGATTACAGGCACACGCCACCATGCCCAGCTAATTTTTGTATTTTTAGTAGAGACGGGGTTTCATCATGTTGATCAGGATGGTCTCGATCTCTTGACCTCGTGATCCACCCGCCTCGGCCTCCCAAAGTGCTGGGATTACAGGCTTGAGCCACCGCGCCTGGCAAAAAATTTCTTTTTAAAAAATTTGTTCCGAGTATCCCGAGGAGCATAATTTGCTCTGTCCTCAACTAATAACAGTAGGGTTTTGTGCTCCTACACTGAAGAGTGGGTGTGGTCTTTGCCAAAGAGCAGATAAGGGAAATAATAGATAATCTATTGTCCTAGGGTAACTAACACTCTAGGCCTTCTACATGTCAGAATCCCAGTTTATTCAGGCTTAAAGTCTAAAATGAGGTGAATCTCATAGTCTGAATCCAATCTATATATCTATCTACCTACACCTATCTAGCTGTATTTCATGTGAAAACAAGAAGCATTCTAGAGGGTGTTGTAAGCTATTTCTAGACTTTTTTTGCAAAATAAAATAAAGTTAATCATTAAATAATAACTGACAATGATAACTGTTACAACAATCAATAAGATACTGTTTTCCAATGGTGACTACATGTACATGCCAGTCACTGTGTCAGGCTTTTTTTCCCATTTATTTGTAACTAAACTGCAATACTAGAATATATCATATTATGGGGTTAGGGGTAACTCTGGCAATCTGAGAGGAAAAAAAAGAAAACGAGAGGAAATAAATGACAATAAATAGCAATGAATCTTTCTGTATATTTGCTTTGCTGACGAGTGTGTGAAATAGAGAAGCAATCCAAGAAGACACTCGTATGAAGATGATCAGTAATAACCATTTAGTGAGTACTTATGTAGCAATTCTCTTATTAAATAGCATTACATAGAGTATATTATTTTCTTCTGAGGAAACTTGGCGAGTTGCCAAGGAGGTGACTACCCTAAGGTCATTCAGCTAAGTTACAGAGACAGTATTCAAACTAAGGTGCCTCTGCCTCCAAACACTATTCAAACTTCTAGACTTTTCTAAGGACTTCCAATAACTGCATTATACTGATAAAACTTGCCTGTCAGAATAAGAAGGATGTTCTATAACTCCATCTCTGAGTCAGACAACTGAAGAAGATGCTTACCTTGTGCCACACAGATAAGTGAGGGGTATCTCCAAACTCATTTATTAAGCTTAAGAAATATTATTTTCTGCATGAAAATCCTAGCTCAATGGATTTTTAAAAATGTACTAATTATATGTTTTAAAGTTAACTCTGTGGTAGCAGAATTTTTGTATTTTATATATTCCCATGAGTGCTGGGAAAAGAGAAAAGGCCAAGAAAGGCCATATTCTCATGAACAAGAGAGGAATTCACACAGGCAACAAAGTAGTGAAATTTGTTCCAATGTTTTCTTACAGAGAGTATACTAGCCTGGAATGCACTGATTGCCAAGGAAATAAAGCTCTGAATTAAAAAGGTGAATGCCTTTTAGGGAAGCAGAAGGACAAAGAATTGCCATAATATAACACTATCAAACCTCAAGCCAAGGAGGTTTATAGAGCAGAAGTCTTGATTGCCTTCTATAGAACTGTAAAAGCTCAATGTGCTAAAGAAAACCTTTGGCTTCTCTTGAGCCACTTCAATTGTTTGATTATTGTCATTTTCATCATCATGATAACTGGAATGTATTGCAGTATACACATAACAATTCATTTAATCTTCATAATATACTATATGGTAATGACTATTATTATATTATTTTATATTTGAAGGAACAGTGGCAATTAGAAATTAGATTACTTTCCTTTCGTCACAAAGGTAGCAAATTCAGATCTAGAATTCTTTACTTGGGCAATTTGACTTCAGAGACTATCTTTTTAAGCACTATACTATACCTTCTCCTGAAACTGAAATGGTAGGTAATATTATCAGTATCATTAATCTTAAGCTTAGTCAGTTTTAGTATTAAAATAATATTCATGGTTATATATCTCCCTTGGGCTGAAGGTAGATGCATGTATTGGATGGCAGAGGATAGGATTGGCAGCTGCCCTAACATGAACAGAAATGGGTCAACTGTAAACAGTCTGAGCAAAAGAAAGTATTTAGGGTACACCAATATATGCATACAAAATTAATTGCTTGAAAGAAGGACCACTCTATTCTAATTGTTTTATGCTCAAATGGTCTTTCCACTTCTGCTGCTTTCTAGCTAAGGGATCAAAAGAAATAAAAATAAAAGAAGCAGAACTGCAAAAAGCATCACACTGCAAATAACTGCTGGAATCTTAATCTGAAGTTACCACAGGTATATGTATTTTCTGAAAGTGACTGCTACTTGTACATAAATCACTTGAAAAATTACATACACTGTGATCATAATTTTTAACATATAAATCAAAATAGAATTCAATTTTACAAATTCTAGTTTCACTAATTTGAAATTATGATATTGATTGTCACAATTTATTAAATTTCTG
Source organism: Cebus imitator (assembly GCF_001604975.1). Taxonomy (NCBI): domain Eukaryota; kingdom Metazoa; phylum Chordata; class Mammalia; order Primates; family Cebidae; genus Cebus; species Cebus imitator. Next base: position 2,101,097 of record NW_016107658.1, on the reverse strand, counting down.
CTATGATTTAGGTACTAAACCGTGCAAAAAAGCCTAAATTGTTCTTTACATTTTATTTTAAAATCTACAAAGTATAATATGTATATGCTTATTTTACAGTTAAGAAACTTCAGCTAAAATAAGTAATTTTCCAAAAATCACACTAATGGAAACTAGGCTTTGATCTTAACGGGGAAAGAATAGAGTCTAACATTTTTGAACTACTGTGTGCCCAGCACTGATCTAGGCAATTCACAAACATTGTCTCATTTACATATAATATATATTCACGGGAGGGCTACAAATAATATAACATAATAGATCATAACAGTAACTGCCGACTGTTTACGTGCTGGAAAAAAGGTGGTCAGGTGAAATAGTGAATAAGCAAATTTTACTCTCAGAGACCTTTCTTCTTTTCTTTGGTCAGACTGATCTAATGCACATTGACAGCTCCTGAAACAGCAAGTAGAATCTCAGAACATGTTTAGGTATCAGCCATATGGTATACATGAAACCATGGCACTTTGTTTAAGCAGTGGACTATATTTCTAAGCCACATAGGCACATAGCTCAAAAAACACTGACTGATGGCCAAATAATTTTTCCCAAAATATAAATATATACAGTAGAGATGGTATTGAACATGCCTAGCCAATAATGCACATTTTAGTTCTGTCCCCAGAGACAAAGGTTACAAAGAGTTTCTATAAAATATTAATAATTTTGCATCTTCATGACCTAACACCACAAATATCTTTTCTCTCCTTTTTGTTATTCTCAGAGAGTAGTATAAGAAATTTACCTAAAGTCACCGTGCAAGGGGGGAACTCCAGGGACTGTCAAGTTTTAGAGGTGTGTTTTGCATTAAATTTGGATACCTTGTTAAAAAATTAGTTTTATTTTTCTTTCCACAGTGCATGTATTTTTTCTTTCAGTTTTATAACAAGTTTAAGAAACCATTAATAAATTAGTCATCAGTGACTAAAATTGCTGCGTTTCTGGCCATTAAGAAAACCTGTTCACGTGTTCTAGTGGTGATTGTTTGCTATTAAGGGGATAATAAAGTGCTGAAAATTTTTTTTTTCAGGAAGGAATCCTGCAGAGCTCCAACTAAAGAGGACTTTCTAATAAACAGCAGTCTGAAACAACTGCTCTAGAATTTAATATCACCTTTTCATGCAGTAGCATTTTGAGCTAAAACTAGAATTATAACAAAGTCATAAAGGCCTTCACCTATCTTCAAGTCACATCAAGATTAACCCAAAAGAGCATCCTTGCATTCTTTCAACATCCTTCCTCTTTCACTTACAAACATGAACTAACCCTTCTTCACTTGCTACTTCACTTACACAACCATTGGTGGATAATATTCTCTAAGTTTTGAAACTCAAAATGTGGCCTATGGACTAACATCATCATCATCACCCGAGCCTTTGTTAGAAATTACAGAATCTCTGGACCTAACTCAGGCTTACTGATTCAGAATTTGCATTTTAACAAGATTTCCAGGTGATTCATACGCACATTAAAGTTTGATATGCACAGCTCTATGATGGAGTTTCTCAACACTGGTTCACCTTTAAAATACACATAGAAGAGGTTAAAAAAATACTAATGCCTGGCCCTAACCTCTTCTGCCAAAATTCAGATTAAATGGCTTGGTGTGAAGTCCAATGATTCTAATGTATAGCCCAGGAAACATATATATATATATATATATATATATATATATATATATATATATTTTTTTTTTTTTTTTCCCCAAATATCCCCGTTGCTGTATTCCCATTTGTTCCTAACTTCAACTTCTGATACCAAGTTGCTATATTTTATCTTATTTCTGTAAATAATGGTCAATGTCTGTGAGAGACAAATTGAATTCATCATGTTTTGTCACAGGGCATAATTGCCTTTAATTTCTGTTCTTAAATGGCGGCTACCGACACTCTCATACCTGAGCCCTGTATAGTTGGCATGTGACTAGTTTGGGCCTAGCTGAGATGCATCCCTAAAATTGTCAACCAAAAAATATCTGACATGACAATAAACTGTATTCAGTAAGAGTAGAATTTCTAATTACCCATTTACCATGATTGACAGCTATTAGCTTTGCTATTAAAATGTACCTGATGATGGCCAAGATGATATTTACAAATGTATTTGTTAGAGCTGCCATCTATAGAAAATGTCATTGTCTCTTCTTTGTTAATTATATTTAGTAAATCCTCATTAGAAAAATGACAAATACTCTTTTATTAACAACGCTAACCCCAAAATTCTTTGTCATTAATATTTACATATTAGGTAGTTCCGAAGAAATTATGGCTTACCAGAAACTTGAGTCATAATACTTAGTTTTCTATAATGTTTCCATGTTCATTATGAAAAATTTAGTGCAAATGATATTTCCCAGTCGTATTAAATGAACAGGAAAACAGAAATGATCATATTTTCATGAAAGTGATTACAGTGATATTTTCACCTTGAATAAAGCAGAAGCAATACACTGACAGTTTTCATTATGCTCAGTATATCACTTCTCAACAGAGTGGAAATAACCATCCCAAAACTATACATGCATGTCACATTTGAAATACAGTGCATGCATGTGTGTGTGTGTGTGTGTGTGTTTTATGGTTTTGTTGAAGACAAATGTTTAGGTAATTGGTAGATAAAACTGCTGGCATAACTTTGAAAATCCAATAACTTCTTATTTTTAAATAATACTATATTTAAATAAATTGTTTTCATTTATTTTGTTTTAGTTTGGTATTTGTGTTGTTGTTATACCACAGCCTTGCCTCTACTTCCACTCCAGGAGAAGTCAAAGTCACAAACAATACCCACAAATTAGATTTAGACTTTTTAATACCAACATTCAAATGCTAACTGATCAAGATTTTCAGGCCACTCAAAGAAGGAACTTCAAAAAGGCCTTTAACTCATTTCTCTTCTCCAAGTCCTGGCATATGTTGGACTGTGCAATGCTCCATGTGAACATCTCATAATGAAAGTACAGAACACTCTGGGACTGTGCACAAAGAAGATACCAACTAATGAGATCACTGCAGCATTTGTCTACAGGATCCTACTGGAAGTTGATAATAAGCAGTGAAAATAACACCTTTAATGCCCCAAAATGTTGTTTGGACTGGAGCAACTTGCTTTCAGCAGTCACAATCAACTTGAGCAAACGAAACACAGAATAACAAAAGCTTAGATCCAAAGGCCTTGGAAACTTACCAATATGACTCAACTTGAATAGCAGTTCTTTTTTTCAACTTTTCTGCTCAGCTTTGGCTGGGGACCAAAAACTAGAACAGTAGATTCCAACATGCCCATGTTACTGAGTTAAATCACTGAAGTTAGCACTTACCAGAGTACTATGCATGCAGTAAGGGCTCAATAACTGACTTTTGAATCCAATTTAAAATTGTGTATCTGAAAACTGAGTTTGGGAAATGGGTAGATAGGAAAGGGATGAATTGCATTTGACTCTAATAACAGTGCCAACTAGAGACTGGAATGCTACTCTTGGAGGGACTGTATTGCTAGACTTACTGACATTACCTGAAGGCAAGTAATCAAATAGCTATGATCTTCAATTGTTCATGTCAAGAAAATCTCCTCTGAATTGAACCACTGTCTATCTATGATTGTGGGGTCTCTCTATATGATGTATATCACTAGGTTCTTGAATTCTAAGTGGGATAAGTGACAAGACCACGAGGATATGCTAGTGGCCATTTTTTTTAATGAACTCATTCTTTTTTTATTATATTTTAAGTTCTGGGGTACATGTGCAGGTCGTGCAGGATTTTTACATAGGTATACACATGCAGACATCCTTCAGTCACCTACATTAGGTATTTCTCTTAATGTTATTCCTCCCCAATGCCCCCACCCCCTACTATCCCTCCCCTAGCTCCCTCACCCCCCAACAAGCCCCAGTGTGTGATGTCCCCCTCCCTGTGTTCATGTGTTCTCATTGTTCAATGCCCACTTATAAGTAAAAACGTGTGGTGTTTGGTTTTCTGTTCTTCTGTCAGTTTGCTGAGGATGATGGTTTCCAGCTTCATCCATGTCCCTGCAAAGGACATGAGCTCATTCTTTTTATGGCTGCATAGTATTCTGCGGTGTATATGTGCCACATTTTCTTTATCCAGTCTATCGTTGATGGCCATTTGGGTTGGTTACAAGTCTTTGCTATTGTAAACAGTGCCGCAATGAACATACATGTGCATCTGTCTTTATAATAGAATGATTTCTAATCCTTTGGGTATAACCCAGTAATGTGATTGCTGGGTCAAATGGTATTTCTATTTCTAGATCCTTGAGGAATCGCCACACTGTCTTCCACAATCGTTGAACTAATTTACATTCCCACCAACAGTGTAAAAGTGTTCCTATTTCTCCACATTGTCTCCATCACCTGTTGTCTCCAGATTTTTAAATGATCTAATCAAAACAGCATGGTACTGGTACCGAAACAGAGATATAGACCAATGGAACAGAACAGAGGCCTTGGAAGCAATGCCACACATATACAACCATCTGATCTTTGACAAACCTGACAAATATAAGCAATGGAGAAAGAATTCTCTATTTAATAAATGGTGTTGGGAAAACTGGTTAGGCATATGCAGAAAGCTGAAACTGGACCCCTTCCTTACACCTTATACAAAGATTAACTCCAGATGGATTAAAGATATAAATGTAAGACCTAACACCATAAAAACCCTAGAAGAAAACCTAGGCAATACTATTCAGGACATAGGCAAAGGCAAAGACTTCATGACTAAAACACCAAAAGCAATGACAACAAAAGCCAAAATAGACAAATGGGATCTAATCAAACTTAAGAGCTTCTGCACAGCAAAATAAACAATCATTAGAGCGAACCAGCAAACAACAGAATGGGAAAAAAAATTGCAATCTACCTGTCTGACAAAGGGCCAATATCCAGAGTCTACAAAGAACTAAAACAAATTAAGAAAAAACAAACCACCCCATCAAAAAGTAGGTGAAGGATATGAACAGACACTTTTCAAAAGAAGACATTTATGCAGTCAACAAACTTACGAAAAAATGCTCATCATCACTGCTCATTAGAGAAATGCTAGTGGCCATTATTATGGACCTGGAAATGCACAAAGCTATGGCAACTTGGTCATGCAGTATATTATTTTGCAATGTTTTTGAGTCTGCAAGGTTGGAAGAATCATTTCTCTTTGCTTCTCTCCCTTGTTGCCTATTTTAACTCTTTCCTCCCGCTTGATTAAGTCACAAGCAGCTAAGTTATATTCATTATTGGAAGCTGCCCTGAGAAGCCTGGAGTACATGGAAGCAAACCCTCAACAACCCCCCACCTCCATCTGTCTTTCCCTTGCTCCTTCCCTCTTTTCTTTCTTTTGTTTACCTCATACAGAATGGCTAGAAGTGGTGCCCCACAAAGGCTTGAAAATGTCTAAGGTGAAATACAACTCACTGAGAATCCATATTATAATATGACAACAATCATAATGGTAATATAGTTACTTAACCTAGTTATGTCAGTTTTCTTATCTCTGAAATGTAGATAAATAAAGGCACATCTCAAAGATTTACTCTTCTAAACATTCTGTAAGAAAATGTATACAGTATGCTTTAAAAAGCATCTGGACTGAAGTAAAATCTAAGTAAACATTTGATTTTATTTCAATTATTTCTACAAAAAGAAAAGGTGGGGTGGTGTTCAGAGCATAAAGATAGTCAGTGACATATCAATGGCTTTATCACTGTCCAAAACTTCCACCAAACACCGGTGCCTTTGTAGGGCACTGAAGAAATACCCTGGTTCCAGTGAATGTTATAATAAGATAAGAGGTCTTCATATCTACCAGCCAGCAATTCCTAATCCAGTTGGTGTATCTTCCTTCTATTTGAACTATTCTTATATCTAAGTATGATCGCAGTGATGTAAATCACACTCTTTGTTTTTCTACTTTTAAGTTCAGGAGTAAATGTACGGGTTTATTATATAGGTAAACTATCATAGGGGTTTGGTGTACAGATTATTTCATCATCCAAATAATATGCATAATACCTGATAAATACGTTTTTTATGTTATTTCCCTCCTCCCACCCTCCACTCTCAAGTAGGCCCCTGTGTCTGTTGTTCCCTCATTTGTGTCCATGTGTATTCATTGTTTTGCTCCCACTTATAAGTGAGAATATATGGTATTTAGTTTTCTGTCCCTGCATTAATTTGCTTAGGATAATGGCCACCAGCTCCATACATGTTGCTGCAAAGGACACAATCTCATTCATTTTTATGACTGTATAATGTTCCATGGTGTATATGTACCATATTTTCTTTATATAATCTGTCATTGATGGTATTTAGGTGAATTCCGTGTCTTGATATTGTGAATAATGCTTCACTGAAAATTCACATACATGTGTCTTTATGGTAGAATCATTTATATTCGTCCGGTATATACCTAGTAATTATATTGCTGGGCTGAATGGTAGTTCCATCTTTAGCTCTTAGAGGTATTGCCATACTGCTTTCCACAATGAGTGAACTAATTTATACTCCCACCAGCAGCATATAAGTGTTCCCCTTTCTCTGCAACCTCACCAGCATCTGTTATTTTTTGATTATTTAGTAATAATAATTCTGACTGAGGTGAGATGGTATCTCACTGTAGTTTTGATTTGCATTTCCTTGATGACTAGTGGTTATTATTGCCTTGCCTATTCAGGTCCTTTTTGGTCCATTTTTTCATATGCTTGTTGGCCACATGATGTCTTCATTTGAAACATGTCAGTTCATGTCCTTTGCCCACTTTTTAATGTGATTGCTTTTTATTCTTTTGCTTGAGAATTTTATGTTCCTTATAGATTTTCAATATTAGATCTTTGTTGGATGCACATTCTGCAAATGTTGTCTTCCATTCTATAGGTTGTCTGTTTACTCTGATCATAGTTTCTTTCGCTGTACAGAATCTCTCTAGTCTAAGTAGATCTCATTTCTCAGTTTTGTTTTTTATTGCAATTACATAATCACAAAAACTTTGCCAGGTCCTATGTCCATAATGGTATTGCCTACATAGGGCACTGAAGAAATGCCTTACAGGTTCTGTTTCTTTCTTTCTTTTCTTTTTTTTCTTTTTTTCTTTTTTTTTTAATTTTTAGTTTTGGGTTTCATATTTAAGTCTTTATTCCATCTTCGGTTAATTTTATATGTGGTTTAAGGTATGGGCCCAGTTTCAATATTCTGCATATGGCTATCCAGTTAGCCCAGCACCGTTTATTGAACGGGGAGTCCTTTCCTCATTGCTCGCTTTTGGCAACTTTGTTGAAGATCAGATTGCTGTAGGTATGCAGCATTATTTCTGGGCTTTCTATTCCATTCCATTGGTCTATGTGTCTTCCTTTTATGCTAGTACCATGCTGTTTTGGTTACTGTAGCCCTGCAGTATAGTTTGAAGTTGGGTAATGTTATGCCCCCGGTTTTGTTCTTTTTGCTTAGAATTGCCTTGCCTATTCAGGCTCTGTTTTGATTATATGAATTTTATAATAGTTTATTCTAGTTCTGTGAAGCATTTCAT
>NW_016107658.1:2087494-2093355 GCF_001604975.1 Cebus imitator | reverse complement strand
GACCAGGATGGTCTCGATCTCTTGACCTCGTGATCCACCCGCCTCGGCCTCCCAAAGTGCTGGGATTACAGGCGTGAGCCACCGCACCTGGCCCCATTTGTAGTTTAATGGAAATAGCATTGAGGATTAGCTGGGAAAATCTACTTGCTTTAAGATGCCATTATGGTTTTGATTAATCTGTAAATTGCTTTGGGCAGTATGGGCATTTTCATATTGATTCTTCCTATGAACATGAAATGTTTTTCCATTTGTTTGTGTAATTTCTGATTTCTTTGACCAGCGTTTTGTACTTCTTATTGTACAGGTCTTTGACCTTCCTAGTTAGCTGTATTCCTAGGTATTTTATTTTTTTGTGGTTAATGTAAATGGGATTGCCTTCCTGATTTGGTTCTCAGTTGTATGTTGTTGGTAAATGGGAATGTTGCTGATTTTTTGTATATTGACTTTGTATCCTGAAACTTTGCTGAATTTGTTTTTCAGTTCAAGGAGCCTTTTGGCAGAGACTATTGGGTTTTGTACTATGGAATTGTATCATCTGCAAACAGGGATGGTTTGACTTCCTTTTCTCCTATTTGGATGCCTACTATATCTTTCTCTTGCCTAATTGTTCTGGCCAGGACTTCCAGTACTACATTGAATAGGGGTGGTAAGACAGAGCATCCTTGTTTTGTTCTAGTTTTCAAGAGGAATGTAAAGCAAATTCTTTGGAGAGCATGAAAGGCAAGTACCTTGGTGGATTTAAACTCTGGATATAGTCTGGCCTGAAAGGAAGTGCTACAGCAAGATTTACATTGTTGGCCTGGCACATGCTGATTACTCTGACAAAGGAACATCTCCTTCTATAAAAATAGTTCACCTAGGGTCATACAGGTGGTGTGTGTGTGTGTATGTGTGTGTGTGTTGAAAGAAGACAAAGATATACAGAGAGATTTTTTTTCTAGCCTAGAAACAAATGCTAAGCAGTCTTATCTACATATTTTCCAATTCAGTTTTTCATACCCATGGAATTCAGATGGTTGGACATGATTGAACCCTGGCCTCAGCATAACCATGTAAAAGAAATACTGTTTTGCACATTTTAAAAGAAGGATTTCAGTACCCCAGAACTTAAACTATAATAAATTAAAAAAAAATAAAATAAATTAAAAATAAGTATCCAAAAATGAAGAATTTCAGACTTGAAGACAAGAAGCTCTTTTCTCCTCAATAGTACACACTCGTCTTTAGTCAAATTTTAAAAGGCTCTGAGCTGCTACTCTGTACACAAGTAAAATACAAAAACAAACTAAAAGAGCTGTTCAATTATTGCCTGGCATTGTGATAACAAAACATATTATCTGTTAACTTCCTCTTTCAATGCTCTTCCAAGTTCTCTCTTTCACACCTACCCTCCCTTGGGTGTGTGTCATGCAGTTGCTAAACCTTATTATATACTGCAGCTCTTTTATTAAGGATTAGTTGGGAAAATCTACCTGCTTTAAGATGCCATTATGGTTTTGATTAATCTGACTAAATTAATATAGAGAGTTAATATCTTGCAAGAAATATAGGCTACCAAGCATAAAGAACAAAATCTATACACCTGGAAATTCATTCTCCACCAGGAAATATCAGTATTAAGTAGTACTTTGTACATTCTAGATTTAGGCCCTTGTGGTTCTTCTACAGGCAGAGATGTCAACTATGTGCAGAATAATGTTTCTCAGGTTATATCTACATTCATAAATCATTTTAATTCATTATGATTTTATTGTGTTACAAAACTTCTTAGAATTCAGCAACTGACAGATTATTTCAAACATCACTAAATTTAACAATCTTTGCTTCTCTCCAAATTATTTTGTATATATAAATGGTGCTTCTTTAATGAGTTTTGAAACCATATTTAGGTGGCATTCAAGTACTTATCCATTGTGGGGATAAAATAATGTAATGTGTATAAAAGCACGATGTAATAATATAATATGTTTAATATGCATATGCTCCACACTCCACACAATGCAAGTGTGAGATAGCATTATTACCATGTGGCATTCATTCATGTGGATGCAATGGAGTCCAAATGAGTCTACCTGTGCCTTGGCTTAAGCTCTGTTCCTATATCTCTGTCTCCTATAATTTCCCTGGAAAAAATAAATGTCCCCAAAAACCTGACTTACAAAGCTCCCCAGTGTCTCAATATCGTAGGAATTTAAATGGACCACCAAATGAAGCTATTGTGAATCCAAGTACTATTTAACCTTGTTTATTAGTCTTTTTGAAGCTATTAATGACCTTTGACTCGCTTCAAAATTATTTAACTACTCTGTATGGACATGAATATACACTCTGTTTCCCTCTCTCTCTGTAAAATGGGAATACAAGTACTAACTCAATTTTGGTTTCATGGTGATAGAAAAAGAGGGTTTATATTTACAAAGCACTTTGTAGTTTAAAAGGTCTATTTCAACATTAATGAGTATTATTAGAAGATGGCATTGCAGCTCAATTAAGTGATGCCTCAACTTAAATTACATTTTGAATTGGACCAGCCAATTTTAAGCCCACTGAGTCTGAGCACTCACATGTCCGTTTTTTCAGTCAGTAATTGAATTTACTAGGGTTCACTTAGTTTAACAGATTTTTTCTTAGCCATGTTTATAGAAAAAATGTAGTAGTAAATTATGAGCACTGTAAAACAGTGTTGTTCATATTCTGACTCTCCCATTAGAAATATACAGTCAAAATAGTAGACAAATTTTTTAGCAGAAATGTAGAGTTATTGTCTATCTAGGTAAGGTACTGTGCTTAATAAATAAGATTAGTATTTTTATTAAGAGTAAAACATTAAAAGTTGCTTATAAATGAATTTATGTATATTAAATCCCATTTATCTATTTACTTTCATTGTAAAATTATAGATTTGTTTCTCTGCTCCCCCAAAAGGCCACAATACACAATAATATTTGAAGATGCAATAGTACTTGAATATGATACAAATAAAGGAAAATGTTAAATTTTATACAACGCAGTATGTATTTATTACATATATTTAGCATATTCTAAATGTGGTTATGAATAGAATACAAGTTCATCAGCTTTGAGGTTATCATGTTATTATAACTAACAAAATTGGGAAGAGTAAAGAGGAAAAGTTCATGTATTCATCTCTTATACTAGATAACTTCTGATGTAAATTTGACTCCCTGAATCTTGACACATTGTTTTACTTTGGGTGATACTTAGCTGTATTCTTTCCTCACAGTTTTATAATTAAAATATCTTAAAATATCAACCAAATGAGAATGGGAGCAAATTTGCAAAAATGTATGCTAATACTCAAACTCACTCACAAAGTAGAAAGTAGGAAGGGTTGTTTTTATGTTTGACACAGCAGCTTAAAGATCCCAAAAAGGGGGACATTTGAAATGAAATGAACTCACAAGACTAGACTGAAAAGCTCTGAAGCATCTATTAGAGCCTCGTTATTCCCCATAACCTCCAGCTGGAGTACATGCATCTCTCATTTCACACCACCTGGTAACAGATTCTTATTCCTAGAAAATTAATATGTTTACCTGAAAGGAAGAAAGACAGATAGAAATAGCTTGATCCATTTTGGTACCAGTACCATGCTGTTTTGATTACTGTAGCCTTGTAGTATAGCTTGAAGTCAGGTAGCATGATGCCTCCAGTTTTATTCTTTTTGCTTAGGAAAATACAGGCTGTTTTTTGCTTCCATATGAAATTTAAAGTAGTTTTTTTTTCTAATTCTATGAAGAAACTCAGTGGTATCTTGATAGTAATAGCATTGAATCTACAAATTACTTTGGGCAGTGTGGCCATTTTCATGATATTGATTCTTCCTATTCATGAGCAGAGATATACAGACCAATAGAACAGAACAGCTCAAAATATCCTTGTCTCAGCCCAAATATCCTTAAGCTGATAGCAACTTCAGCAATGTCTCAGGATACAAAATCAATGTGCAAAAATCACATGCATTCCTATGCACCAGTGATAGACAAACAGAGAGCCAAATCATTAGTGAACTTCCATTTGCAATTGCTGCAAGGAGAACAAAGTACCTAGGAATACAACTTACAAGATGTGAAGGATGTTTTCAGGAACTACAAACCACTGCTCACGGAAATAAAAGAGGACACAAACAAATGAAAAAACATTCCACGTTCAAGGATAGGAAGAATCAATATTGTGAAAATGGCCATACTGCCCAAAGTAATTTATAAATTCAATGCTATCGCCATCAAGCTTCCATTGACTTTCTTCACAGAATTAGAACAAACTACTTTAAACTTCATATGGAATGAAAAAAAGAGCCTGCATAGCCAAGGCAATCCTAAGCAAAAAGAACAAAGCTGGAGGAATCACACTATCTGACTTCAAACTATACTACAAGGCTACAGTAACCAAAACAGCATGATACTGGTACCGAAAAAGATATATAGACCAATGGAACACAACATAGGCCTTATAAAAAACACCACACATCTACAACCATCTGATCTTTGACAAACCTGACCAAAACAAGCAATAGGAAAAGGATTCCCTATTTAATAAATCATGCTGGGAAAACTGGCTAGCCATATGCAGAAAAGTGAAACTGGACCCCTTCCTTACACCTGATACAAAAATTAACTCAAGATGGATTAAAAACTTAAACTAAGACCTAAAACCATAAAAACCCTAGAAGAAATCCTAGGCAATACCATTCAGGACACAGGTAAGGGCAAAATCTTCTTGACTAAAATACCAAAAGCAATGGCAACAAAAGCCAAAATAAACAAAGGTGATCTAATTAAACTAAAGAGCTTTTGCACAGCAAAAGAAACTATAATCAGAGTGAAAAGGCAACCTATAGACTGAGAGAAAATTTTTGCAGTCTATCCGCCTGACAAAGGGCTAATATCCAGAATCTATAAAAACTTAAACAAATTTACAACAAATAAAATGAACAACCTCATTAAAAAGTAGGTGAAAGATATGAAAAAAACACTTCTCAGAGGAAGATATTTATGCAGCCAACAAACATGAAAAAAAGCTCATCATCACTAGTCATTAGAGAAATGTAAATCAAAACCACAATGAGATACCAACTCATGCTAGTTAGAATGGTGATCATTAAAAAGTCAGAAAACAACAGATGCTGGAGAGGATGTAGAAAAATAGGAACACCTCTACACTGTTGGTGGGAGTGAAAATTATTCAACCATGTGGAAGACAGTGTGGCAATTCCACAAGGATATAGAACCAGAAATACCATTTGACCCAGCAATCCTATTACTGGGTATACACCCAAAGGATAATAAATTATTCTACTATAAAGACAGAATAACATGTATGTTTATTGCAGCACTGTGTACAATAGCAAAGACCTGGAGCCAACCCAAATGCCCATCAGTATTAGACTAGGTGAAGAAAATGTAGCATATATACAATGTGGAATACTATGCAGCCATAAAAAAGAATGAGTTCATGTCTTTTGCAGGGACATGGATGAAGCTGGAAACAATCATTCTCAGCAAACTAACACAGGAACAGAAAACCAAACACCAAATGTTCTCATTCATAAGTTGGAGTTGAGGAATGAGAACACATGGACACAGGGAGGAGAGCATTACACACCAGGGCTTGTCAGGTGGTGGAGGGCTAGTGGAGGGATAGCGTTAGGAGAAATATCTAATATAGATGACGGGATGAGAAAGCCACCATGGCACATGTATACTTATGTAATAAACCTGCATGTTCTCCAGGAAAAAAGAAGGAAAGAAAGAAAGAAAGAAAAGAAAGAAAAGAAAGGAAGGAAGGAAGGAAGGAAGGAAGGAAGGAAGGAAGGAAGGAAGGAAGAAAGGGAAGGAAGG
>NW_016107658.1:2060640-2087294 GCF_001604975.1 Cebus imitator | reverse complement strand
GAAAGAAAGAAAGAAAAAGAAAGAAAGAAAGAAAGAAAGAAAGAAAGAAAGAAAGAAAGAAAGAAAGAAAGAAAGAAAGAAAGAAAGAGAAAGAAAGAAAGAGAAAAAGAGAAAAAGAAAAGAAAGGAAACCTAGGCAATACCATAATACCATTCAGGACGTAGGCATGGGCAAATACTTCTTCACTAAAACACCAAAAGCAATAGCAACAAAAGACACAATTGAAAAATGGGATCTAATTAAATTTAAGAGTTTCCACACAGCAAAAGAAACTATCATCAGAGTGAGCAAGCAACCCACAGAATGGGAGAACCTTTTTGCAATCTATCCATCGGATGAAAGTCTATTATTCAGAATCTACAAGGAACTTAAATTTGCAAGAAAAAGACAAACAAGTCCATCAAAAAGTGTGTGAAAGATATGAACATATACTTCGCAAAAGGAGACATTTATGCAATCAACAAACATGAAAAAAAGCTCATCATCACTGGTCATTAGAGAAATTCAAATCAAAACCACAATTAGATACCATCTCATGCCAGTTAGAATGGTGATCGTTAAAAAGTCAGGAAATGACAGATGCTTGTTAGGCTGTGAAGAAATAGGAATGCCTTTACACTGTTGGTGGGAGTGTAAATTAGTTCAACCATTGTGGAAGACAGTGTGGTGAATCTTCAGTGATCTAGAATCAGAAATACTATTTGACTCAACAATCCCATTGCTGATTATATACCCCCCAAATTATAAATCATTCTACTGTAAAGATTTATGTTTCTTGTAGCACTATTTACAATAGCAAAGACTTGGAATCAACCCAAATGCCCAGTAGTGATAGGCTGGATAAAGAAAATTTGGCAAATATATACCATGGAATACTATGCAGCCATAAAAACAGAATGAGTTCATGTCCTTTGCAGGGACATGGATGTAGCTGGAAACCATCATTCTCAGCAAACTAACACAGGATCAGAAGACCTAACACCACATCTTCTCACTCATAAGTGGGAGTTGAACAATGAGAACACATGGACACAGGGAGGGGAACATCAAACACTGGGGCCTGTTTGGATTCTGTAGCTACTAAATTCATTTCTCAGGGGTGTTTTTATGAGTTTATCCCCAAGAGGACCCAGATTCCCACTCATTTTATCAATCAGCTGTGATTAAGTATAATGGAGGATTAGTATTTGTGCCAAAAGCTTCCTGAGAAGTATTTGACTCATGATAAAATAGAGTTCATTAGGGTTCTAATATTTGAATTATTTCCTTTCCAATTCTAATTTAAAACCTAAGTAAAACAACTAAACATTCAAAGGGGAGCATAAAAACAATGCAGCTCTTTATGCCTCTGAACCAGTGCTTTTTATCCCCAGGTCCCATCTTGAGATTCTTATTTGTTGAAGAAACTCTGTAAATATACCAGATGCAGTTGTAGATGGCCAGTATTCCACAAGGTTAAAAATATTACTTTAGGACCTATGCAACAATCTTGCATGTACTTCACATGTACCCCAAAACCTAAAATGCAATAAAATAAATTTTAAAAAAACCCTAGCTACATATAACAATACAAATCAATCTTACAAACTTAAAAAATACATATATTACTTTAGGGATCTGCTTGAGAATAGGATGAAAATTGGTTACCTTCTTACCATATAAAACAATAGTTTACATATAATTTCTGTATCCTGGACACCTGTAGTCTATCCAAGGGGACAGGTTTGAGATCTGGATCTATGTGAAAGCAAATCAGTAAGATAAAGCATACTGAAAGTGGAAGTATTCTGGTTTCTTTCAGAAAACTTCACAGATATACTTTAATGTAATTGTCATCAGCTTTTACGTCTTATTGATGTGAAAATTGATTGCATAAAAGTTTGTCTGCATTCCCACCAACAGTGTAAAAGCATTCTTATTTCTCCACATCCTTGCCAGCATCTATTGTTTTTTGACTTTTTAATAATTGCCATTCTGACGGGTGTGAGATGGTATCTCATTGTGGTTTTGATTTGGACTTTTCTGATGATCAGTGATGTTGAGCTTTTTTTTCATATGTGTGTTGGCCATATAAATGTCTTCTTTTGAGAACTGTCTGTTCATATTCTTTGCCCACTTTTTGATGAGATGTTTTTTTTCTTGTAAATTTGTTTAAGTTCCTTGTAAATTCTGGATATTAGACTTTTGTCAGTTGAGTGGATTGCAAAAATTTCCTCCCATTCTCTTGTCTGTTCACTCTGATTATAGTTTCTTTTGCTGTGCAGAACCTCATTAGTTTAATTAAATCCCATTTATCAATTTTGGCTTTTGTTGCAATTGCTTTTGGTGTTTTCATCATGAAGTCTTTGCCCATTCATATGTCCTGAATATTGTCTAGCCTTTCTTCTAAGGTTCTTATGGTTTTAGGTTTTTACATTTAAGTCTTTAGTCCATCTTGAGTAAATTTTTATATAAAGTTAAGGGTTCAGTTTCAGTTTTCTGCATATAGCTAGCCAGTTTCCCCAGCACCATTTATTAAATAACAGATCCTTTCCCCATTGCTTGTTTTTGTCAGGTTTGCTGAAGATCAGATGGTTGTAGCTATGTAGTGCTATTTCTGAGGTCTCTGTTTGTTCCATTGACCTATATGTCTGTTTTGGTACCAGTACCATGCTGTTTTGGTGATTGTAGCCTTGGAGTGTAGTTTGAAGTCAGGTAGCATGATGCCACTAGCTTTGATTTTTTTGCCTAGGACTGTCTTTGCTTTATGAGGTCTTCTTTGATTACATATGAAATTTAAGGTAGTTTTTTTCTAATTATGTGAAGAATGTCAATGGTAGTTTGATGGCAATATTATACTTTGGGCAGTATGACCATTTTCATGATATTGAATCTTTCTATCGATGAGGATGGAAAATTTTTGTATTTGTTTGTGTGTTATTTCCTTGAGCACTGGTTTGTAGTTTTCCTTGAAGAGGTCCTTCACATCCCTTGTTAGCTGTATTCCTAGGTATTTCTTTCCCTGTAGCAATTGTTAATGGGAGTTCATTCATGATTTGGCTCTCTGCTTGTCCATTGTTCATGTAAAGGAATGCTTGAACCATTGTGGAAGACAGTATGGTGATATCTCAAGGATCTAGAACCAGAAATACCATTTGGCCCAGCAATCCCATTACTGGGTATATACCCAAAGGAATGCAAATCAGTGTACTATAAAGACACATGCACATGTATGTTTATTGCAGCACTATTTACAATAGCAAAGACATGGAACCAACCCAAATACCCATAATGATAGACTGAATAAATAAAATGTGGTACACATACACCATGGAATACTATGCAGTCATAAAAAGAATGAGATCATGTCCTTTGCAGGGACATGGATGAAGCTAGAAGCCATCATTCTCAGCAAACTAACACAGGAACAGAAAATCAAACACCGCATGTTCTCACTCATAAGTGGGAGTTGAACAATGAGAACACACACCAGGGTCTGTTTGGGTGTAGGGGGGCGAGGGGAGGGAACTTAGAGGATGGGGGTCAATGGGTACAGCAAACCACTGTAGCACACGTATACTTATGTAACAACCCTGCACGTTCTGCACATGTAACCTGTAGGTTTTTTTTAGAAGAAATACAGAAAAGCAAAAATTATAAAAAGGGGTTTGTTAATTTCTCCTGAGAAAAGATGCCTTTGTCTCTGAATTTACCTTGAGTCTATCAAAATATTGAGGCTTCCAGCTCCCAATCCCTGCTTTGGAGGCTTGGGTTTACACTTCCCCCACACAACCAATGTTTTTCTACAGTAAATTTCCCCATGCTACTGCTACATCTATTCCTTCTTTTATCATTCACTTTCTTTCTTTTGTAACCTTGGTGCCTAAGAGAATAGGTTCTCAATAAATACTTATATTTTGTTTAATTTATTATGTTATTAATTACAAAGATATAACATGTATATTGTAGAAAATGTATAAAATATAGAAAATGGCAAAATAATGACCAACTGCAATCTCACCCATTTTGTTTTGAGATTTTTGTCTGGAAATGTATTTTAAAAATGAGTCATCCCCTTTCCTAATCTCAATTCTATTCCAAGATATGGCCAATGTGAACAATCCAGTATCTTTAAAGTTTTTCTCTATTTTTATCCACAGAAAAAATGTATGCATGCACATATTAACATTATATTCTTTTTTGCAAGTAGGATTATACTATTTTGTGCTGCGGAAATTGCTTTCTTCATCAACCAAAATCCTACAAAATTTTCTCAGTTCTGCAGATTTATCTTACTCATTTGAATTTAACACTATTTGATAAATATTTCTGAACATACAAATTAATTCCTTGGTTAGGAAAAAATGACTTTTGGCTAACAGTTTATTATTTTAGAAATTAGCCAGACCATAAGTAAGTGGATATGACTATTCTTTCTTATAATAGAATTCCAGAATTAGAATGATCATGTATCCTTTGTTCAGGTTTAAGACACAAACTTTTTGTTTTAGAAACTGGTCACGTCACTACTGGTTTCCAAAGATCAGGGAATAAACATGACTTTACACCTCCTTCCATAACTAAATACATGTAAAATTTCTTTCACCCATTGTCAGTTCTCCCACTTTCTTTTTTGTCAGACCAACAGAATGATGTAAAATGTTTCTCAAACTTCAGGGGCTCTGTCAACTGCCCTTTGCTTTGGACAGCAGGACACTGGATACTATTACCAACACAGTAACAACAATGATAAGCACAGTGGTCAGGTTTTAATGGCACCACTTAATGAATTCTCTGAGAAAAGAGTAACAGTGAGAAATCTCAAGGTCAGCAGTGTTTACTTTGAGAAGGACCTAGCAGTAGATCGGTGAAGTGTACCTGGCATTTCTTTCTTCTCTGCCTGCAGTTAACTGAGATTTTCTTTCTTTTTTCCTTGTCTTCAGTATTATGTGGGAAGCAAACCAATTCTAGTGTTAGAAACGTGATAGCCCTTGATGTTGACATATTAAGCTTGAGTTCAATGGAACAGTTAAAAGAAAACAGGCAAGATCACATCCTAACAATTCTCCCATAGATTTAGGGTGAAAATGTGGACCAATAAATTTGTTTACAACAGAAAAGAGGATCCGTCAAAATCCTTAGTGAAGACTCTGAAATTATGGAAATGATTATAACAGTAGCTTGGAGTTACACTGTGAAGAGAGTTGAGGGTATTTGCTGTTCCTAGGGATTATATGTAATATAAATCTTGGAGTAAACAAAGAAAAGCTGAACTACTTCATGTGAAGGATAATAGTGTTTAGAATATATTTCTTAGGACAGCAATTAAGCATGGATATAGGTAGGCCAATTTCATGAGGAAAAGAAAAATGACCATGAAATACTACAAAAAAAGATGAAAATCTGAATTAAGAAACAAATTGTGTGCAGAGACAAAGGACCAGATGGCCTGAAAATTTTCCATACAGTTAACAGTTTCCAAGTGTTTCTTAAAATGCAATAAAATATCTCTAAATGCATTTCACGCATCTCTAAGTTCTTCCTCAAATATCTATCCCATATTGCTCTGAAGTAGTAAAGGGAAAATAGATATTACTCTCTTTCTCTCCTTTTTTTTTATGTAATAGAGATGTTTAGGAATGTTTGTGTATATGTATGTGTGTGTACACATGTGCCTGTCTGTCTGCCTCTCTGCTTCTGCCTGTTTATAATGCAGGCCTTCGTCAAATAGTTAACATGGTTGATTTAGAGGTCACTTGCCTGAGGCCATACACCACGTCAACATATGAATAAAGATTTCAGGGAGGATAAAAGTGTTTTTCAGCCATTTAAACAAAACCAGTGACACTATACTGACACAAACTATTAGAGATGAAAAGTATCTTAAAGATTTATCACTCATTTTCTAGATGAAACTGAGGTTCAGCAAGTTATACAACAAAATCCAATGTTGCCCAACTCATTAATGGAAGAGCTGCTCAAATTTTTGAACATGGTAAGATTGGGGAGTTGCTGCAAGGCCCCTTGCTCCAAAATATTTCCCACATAGCTTTCCAGAGGACTTGAAATTTCAAAGGTCAAAATCTTGCATCTGAATTATTAATATTCTGCTGTCCCAAATGGTACCTTGGATGAAGTATCCACATTCATATTTACATTCAATGCCTCCACTTGTGTTTCTCTTGCCTACTCAGAAACGCTGCATCAAAAATTAATCACCTCTGTTCAATGTAGCCTAATTTTCTCTCTTTAATGGATAATTCCCATCAGCATGCTTTTATTATTCTCCTACGTTTTTGTTTCTCCCTTCTTGAAAATATATATTTTAAAATTCTCTCTTGACCCTAAATTCATTACCAGTTATAGTCTCACTTCTCTGCTCCCCTTAGTAACAAAATTCCCTGAAAGAGTTTTCTACATTTGTTATTGAATTCCTCCCTTCCCATTCTCTCTTCAGCACATTCCAACGAGACCATATTAGGCCATTCTTGCATTGCTATAAAGAAATACCTGAGGGTGAGTAATTTATAAAGATAAGAGGTTTAATTGGCTTACGGTTCTGCAGGCTGTACAGGAATCATGGTGCCCACAACTGCTCAGCTTCCACTGAGGGCTTCAGGAAGCTTACAATCATGATAGAAGACAAAGACGTAGCTGGCATCTCACATGGCAAGAACTGGAGCAAAAGAGAGTGGGGGTTGGGGAGATATCACACACTTTTAAACCATATCTTGTGTGAACAGCCTTATCACCAAGGGGATGGTACTAAGCTGTTAATGAGCGATATACCCCATGATCCAATCACCTCCCACCAGGCCCCACCTACAGCACTGAGAATTACAATTCAACATAAGATTTGATGGCAACACAGATCTAAACCATACCACAGACTTAACCTCTCACTATTCCATTGAAACTACTCTAGTGAAAAACTTCAATTCTCAAGGCCCATCTAACTGTCTCTTGGCAGTATTTGATACTGTCGATTGCACTCTTCACCTTGATACATTTTCTTCACTTAGTATTCAAGATACCACATTCTCAGGATTTACCTTCTAGCTACTCATTTATTCCTTCCCAGTCTCCTTTGCTGTTTCTTTCTCTTTTTCCCAACTGCTTCATGTAGAAATTCCTCAGGGCTCACTTCAACTTGGTGATCCCATCCACTCTTACAGATATAAATAACATCTATATGCCAATAATGCCTACATTTATATCTCCAGTCCAGACATCTCCTGCAAACTCAAGACTCATGTATACAACTGCCTATTCAACATCTTTACTTGGGTGTCTAATAGAGAGTTCATCTTCAAAACTGAACTCCCAATCTTCTTCACTCTTCATTTTCTCTACCCTCAATCTCCCATCACTCAGCTGTTGGCATCTCCATCTTGTTGTTATGCCAAAAACTTTATAGGCTCGTTGTTTGCTCCTCTTTTTCTCTCACACTTCACATCCCATCAGCCAGGAAGACCTGATGGTACTGCCTTTAAAAATTATATCCCAATTCTGACCACTTTTTACTATTTTTATTCATGCTACCATCATTTCTTATTTGGATGATGGCATTACATTCCTAACTAATTTCTCTGCTGTTGTTCTTCTTTACCCTCTATAGTACACTTTAAACAGAGTCAGATCAGGTCACTTCTCTGCTCAAGAACTTTGAGACACATTTCACACAGAGTAAAATAGAAAATGATCAAAATGACCTGCCATGCCCTACCTGATCAAATCTCCATTATTCTTAACCTCTCACATTACCTCTTTGATATTGTCTAGTGCTGTCCTCCTCACTAATTATATTCTAATCACACTGGCCTTCTTGCTTTTTTAAATTGCCATAAACTCTCTTCTTAAAACCTATACTCTATTTTCTCTGCCTAGCACATTCCTCTCTCAATTATTCACTTGGCTCACTACCTTAAGTTCTTCAAGTCTTTGTTCACATATCACCTTTTCAATGAAGCCTACTCTACCTTATCACTGCATTTAAAATTGTGAACTCCCCCACCAAAGTCCCAATTCCTTTAACTCCAGTCTACTTTTTTCTATAACACTTATACCTTATAATGAACTACATGATTTATTTATTCTATATATGGCTTGTCTGTCTACCTATAACAGACCAGATCCTCCACAAGGGCAGATATCTTTGTTCATTAGCATGTTCCAATGCTCTGAAATGATAGCTGCAACATTTTAGGAACACAATAAATACTGGTCAGTGGGGTGGGTGAGTAAATGAATGAATGACCCTTCTATTTGCATAGAAATTTATAATTTTTAGCCTTATAAATACTTTGGTTAATCTTTAGCAATGCTATAATATAAAAGGTCACAATTTATTTTCATGTTTTTACAGATGCGGAAATTGTAGTTCAGAAGTAATCATTCTGACTATGTGTTAAAGACCTCTAGCAAAATGAGGTTTGTTGCCAGGAAAATATAACGCTCTAACAATTTGGCAGCCATTAACCAATTAGCAAGACTGAATTTATCAGTAGTAATCAAGGATCTGAAAGAATGAATCCAAGTCAATTTTGATGAGCCCAATTACCGGGTATAGTTCTGTACAATTGCCTTGAGCAATAGGAAAGAATTGAGAGCCAGGAGTAGAATACACTTATTTCATATATCTAGAAATAAAATTTATGTAATAGGAAAAACCTTCATGTGCATTTTTTTACTCTAAGCTCCATATGTAAGTAAGTAATGGAGCCTAGGACTATTTGAATTCAACATGATTTGTATGTCTCTTCAGAAAGTATGCTGTGTGGGGTGAGGGACGTGTGGGAGTATTCATTCTTGGGTCAGAGACGAAGGCATTTATTATTCACAGCAATAGCAGAGTCAAAGTATCAGCATTTGAGCCAGTTCTCCAAGCCCCAATTCCTAAAAGCTAATATAAAGAGGATCAGGTGAGGCTTGCATATGCGGTGGGTTGCATTACAAGAAAAAATCCCTGAGCTTAGAAAAATTTGAATATTTTATAATGGACAGTAAGCATATCTGCCTTACATTCCAAAAGAAGACATTATCTCTATCTACCAGGACTGTTAGCTTATATAAACATCTCTAAAATGATACTACAAAACAAAAGCAGTCGGTGACTGTTCACAAGACGTGCAGAAATGTGAAAGGACCACAGAATTGTCTCTCAACATCTATTTCTTTACATTTTTTAAATGGAAGGATAAGCAAAAACATTTTTAAATTACCTATTTATAGAGAGAGGGAACAAGGTGGGAGGGACAAGGCTGGAAGCTAGACTTCTACAAATATTCTTCAGTCTAGATTCTTACAGAATTTTGCATTTTTATTATTATAATTCAATCATTTTAAGGTATGGGTAAAATTTCATTTAATACAGAAGGCTTTTTCAGTCTATAATATATACACTACTTTTAAAACTAAATCTAAAGCAAGCAGGAAACCCCAGTTGTAGAAAAATTTAAACATTGACTTCTAAAATCTGAATTTTACTAGGTCGTCAACAGAGATTGTGTGGCTGCGTGGTCTGTGGAGATGGAACTCTCCACCAAGAGCAGATAGCTATGTTCATTCATGATAACAATGATTATTTATTGAGTACTCATTTTGCACCAGCCACTGCCAAATGCTTTTACATGTTAACTAACTCTCATGAAAATTTATAAGTTAAGTGTACTATTATGTCCATTTTGCAGATCAGGATTGAGGAACCGTAACGTTTAGTAACTTGCTCACATACAGATTCAAGCCATGACAGTCCAAATCAAGAGCTCAGCTTTTAACCGTCATAGCATGAATAACCAAAATAGCACAGGCCCACCAATTTTCTGATTGAACCAAGTAGTCTGATTAATTTGCCTATAAAATATTTACATGCAACAAACAGAATATTGCAATTAACATTCAGAAATTCAGGCAGTGCCTTATTTACATATATAGTGCCCTTTTATAAAATTTTACTTGGATATAGTATGTCCACAAGTATATTCTAGGTTCTGATAAAGTGACTACATGTTTAATGTCCTTCATACCAATACTTTGTAATCACAGAGGATGATTCAGAACAAATGAAACACTGATCCAGTGGAAACAGAATAATTAAAGTACATGAGTCATTCTTTTTTTGTTAACTTAGCTGATTCCAAATTTCAAATCACAATTTTTCTTTCAGCATATGCATTTTTCTTTGAGATGGTCACACTCTGTACCCCAAGCTAGAGTTCAGTGATGCAATCTTGGCTCACTGCAACCTCTGCCTCCCAGGTTCAAGTGATTCTCCTGCTTTAACCTCCTGAGAAGCTGGGACTACAGGCATTCACCAACACACCTGGCTAATTTTTGCATTTTTTAGTAGAAGTGGCTTTTCTTTATGTTGGACAGGCTGGTCTCAAATTCCTGACCTCAAGTAATCCACCTGCCTCAGAATCCCAAAGTGCTGGCATTACAGGTGTGAGCCACCACGCCTGGCCTGAATTCTAAATCTCTCCTTCTGTAACTTTAATATAAGGTAACACTTGGAGAAATATAATTACTTTTCTAAACAATGATAGTAATTCACACTATTGTATAACCATCTCACATTGAAACCTTATTAAGTTGTTCCCCAGTGACACCATATTGGAGAAGTATCACAGGCTAAGAACCACAAGGATGATAAGAAGAGAAAAAATTAATACCTTTAGGTTGTATGAAATGTATAGTTAAATTCATGAGTTGTAGTTAATAAACATTTTTAAAATAAAATATGATCCAATTCTCACCTTTCTATTAAGGTCCTTGGCTAATTCTCCATTTGGAATTTCGGCCTCCTTTCCCTTTTATAGACTCAAAGTGGAAAACAGGCTAAACTACAACTGAAAGACTGTGCTAATTAGAATAACATAGGTGAGTTCATGACTTCTAAGGTGTGTGCTGCACTCTGCAGTGTGCTTTAGTCATAAGAATATCCTTAAAGCAAAATAAGATATTCAACAGAGTCAAATGGAATCCTCTAGCTTGCTAGACAGAAGCAAGGAATTTCAAATTAATTCTGACACATTTTTCACTGACTTATACAAATTTCATCCCCTTAAGTCACTCATGACTCATTAGTCATATGCTGTTTTAGAACTGTATTTTTTACCTACTTACCTGTCTTGAAGACTTTTACCTCATTAATTTTCTTGCCTGCTTATTTTTTTGTTTGTTTACTATTCTTTTCTTTTTATAATTGCCACAACTCAGAATTGGCATATACCTAGGATATATGCCTTTGTCAAAAACACATCACATATGCAAAATCACTTATATTGATGTTACATTATGCTAGATTATTCATGCCCTTCAATTAAGACTAACATAAGAGTCAGGAATGGCAGTGCACATTTCAAAATAAGTGTGATCTATCTTAGTACAATTGGAGAGACAAAGTGATCTCAGAATTGATCCAGACTAAATACCTACCCACCCAATGTCAGAATCCCCTCAACTGAAATCTAAATCCCTACAATTTTAGAATTTCAATTGATTTATCTATTCTCCTCATTTTTTGTTTCTTTTTAGCAATGTGGAGTAAATCTAAATCTACCATAAAACAGAAGTGATTTGAAGTGTGGAAAAGAGATATCATACTCTTTTTTCAAAATTTCTCTTCTCTAGGCAAAACTTTCTTCATTCCATTAAGTTCCTTAGACAACAAGTCATTTATAGAAGCAGGTTACTCATCTTCCTCTGAGCTCAATCCTTTCTTAAAATATGACATCCAAATGCTAAATTTCTGTATTCATCACACTAAGATTGTCTACGTAAGAGTAATTTACATGTTTGCATTATGGTCTTCATATTTGGAAAGTTCAACCTGATGAGATCAGATACAAAGCTATGAGGAATGTTTCTAAAATGTGGCCTTTAGATTAGTAACAATCCATTAATTATTTTTGAGTGGAGTAATCCCAGCATTAACCAGCCCATGTAACTCAATCCTTTCCACTAGGTTATAAGAAATTTCCAATGTACTAGTAAAATCAAGACTAAATTTAAGTCTGGCAAGCCTATCACAAAAGAAAATGCTGTAAGCTTGGCATGGAGTTACTTAAGTCAATCTATTTTGTGGCTAATAATCACTCTTCTCTGTTTAATAAATTAACTTTTATATATGGCAATGGAAATCAATATGGCATGTGAAATCTGCTTTAATTTCTTTTGAAAATTCTAATAAACATTATCGACCACCACACTGCTGATATTTCTCTGTGTTCTGTGAACTCTAAAACATATTACTCTTATACTGGAAGAAATTACGTGTTACAGAAATACTCAGCTGGCTTTGGAATTTTAAATTAATATAAGTATATTAAAACCTGTCAAGATATACCAAGGGCTAACTGGACACAACTACATTTTGGTAACAATTCTGCATATATCTTGAATGTTTAAATTTTACAATATAAGGCAAGCCACAAAGTGGTAATAGTAGAGTCTACTAACCTATGGGTAAAAGTGACAGCCAGAAAACCAAACACCTCATGTTCTCACTCGTAAGTGGGAGTTGAACAATGAGAACGTATGGACACAGGGAGGGGAACATCACACACCAGGGCCTGTTGAGGGGTGGGTGCTAGGGGAGGGATAGCATTAGGAGAAATACATAATGTAGATGATGGGTTGATGGGTGCAGCAAACAACCATGGCACTTGTATACCTATGTATCAAACCTTCATGTTCTGCACATATATCCCAGAACTTGAAGTATAATAATAAAAATATAGGAAAAAAATGGCAAGGGACACTGGTGAAAATAAAATATTAATATTAAAAAAGTTGAAAAAACGTGACAGCCAGGGTGAACACTTATGGCTAGTAAGTTAACCTTATATTGGATTGCCCAATTCAGTGCTCAGAAAGAAACTGCCAATCGGAAATTAGAATCCACTACAATCAATTTGCAGTTAAATCTGTGTCCTACAGTATGTCATAGGAAGATTTTCATTTTCCAGGCTTCCATCCTGAAGCAAGCAAAGTACTCTATCTCCAGAAGAATTCCTTCAAGACCCTAATGAGGCAAAAATGACCAGTAAGCTTGCTTATTTGCTTATTTATTTCCCTCATTTGGACAACAGATTTTGTAAACACTTAGGATTTTTACATTGACATTTTCAGAATCAGTTATAGATGCAACTAATGCCTCTTACCACTGTAATAACAACATGATTTAAAATATAGAGCCATTGTTTTGCATTTTTTTCTAAAAAATCCCAATATTCTGTACCTAAGTATGAAAATTATATTTAGTTTAGATTCCTCTCTGTTCTTTATAAACATTCTGATGTTTAAGATATGTAATTAAGTCCAAAATGGTCAACTTAGTGATATTCATTATGTAATTCACTAAATATGGGAATCTTTTTCATTTCCTTTTACAGCTCTCACTCCAATAACTCCAGATAGTGTCAAATAATCACAACTGTACATTAATGCTGCTAGTGAAAGGAAACTTTCCAAAAACCGCTGTGAAGATGAAAACTAATGTCTATCCCCCAATTATTCAATTAGATTTTGCAAAAAGGAGCTGTCATTCCTCAATTTACTTCAGCAAATGCTTAGTGCATGCAATGCATAAGGAATGGGCTACTCAATTGGAGGGATTCAATTAAGGAACTAATTTAAGAGTGAAAGTCACATTGTCTGCAGGATTATTTTTTAAAATGATATAGGTATATTCAAAACATCAAGAACCAGTTCAAACCAAAGTTATATAAATTGTAGGAGCTTCATAATCAAGTATTTATGACTCTCTCTGCAGTGCTTGAAATATTAAATTATTAAAAGCAAATATTGTAGCAAATAGGTTATCATCAATCTCAATAAAAGTTACATTTTACTATCACTGTCACATTATTACTTTTTGCTTTTAGTCATTTAAGATTGCAGAGAATGGTAACAAACTGTGGTAACAAATCAAAACTATTCAATGTAATTTACTTTGTGAGTAATTTCTAATTGATTCAGACTGATGGGACTGCATGGTTTGATGTATTGCTGAAGCTGGATATACCTTGGACCAAGTAAATTTATAAACTCGTCTTCTTGAGAGAAAAATGGCTGCTATATTTCATGTTGTCATTTTTTAGCTGTAACAATGTAGTTTTATATCTATGTGGATTCTTCAAAAGAATACCAAACAATGAGTACACCTGTAACTGTCTCATCTACCTATCAATATTGAATTTGGCAGGCCCAACATTCTACGTGCTCAATATAAAGGATTTAAGCAAAATGCATAATTAACCCAAAAAGACCAATCTCATATATAAAAAACAAAGTTGCCTAGCAACATCACTCAGCCACCTGCAGGTCAAAGTTCATATCTTGTTAATATCACTAAAATTAGAACAATGCAATGGCTTGGTTGTGTGTTTTGGTTCGGTTATTTCTGATACTGTTGAGGCTGGCTCTGTGCTTTGCTTAAAAATCCTGAATGTTATTTTTTCAAAATATTATTCTATATATAGATCCCAGTATTTTGAAAATGAGAGTTGGGGGGAAAAGATTGTGCTTTTCTGCTCAAAAGGTCAGAAGCACTTCACCTCAATTCAGTGACAAATTGCCTTATTTTACAGAAGATGTAACACTGGAATTTGAAAACAGCCATGTCTAACATACCTTTGGATTTTTACTAAAGATCCCCATCCAATGTGTATGTCCCTTGGCTGACGAAACTTTTCTTTTTGATTTGAGGAGAAAAGAATAAAAACAACCAACAATTTTTCCTCTTTACTCATCTCATCCATTCCGGGATAGAGTACCGCCAGAGGCTTGAGTCTGAAGGACTTTTCTCAGATTTCACAACATAATGGAGACCCCTCTATGGAACCCTTTTCCCCCTTCACCTAGGTATTATGCAGTCTGGCTGAGGAGCTACTTGTCATCTCTGCTGCTCCCTGATATGCCAGGAACAAAAGGTATCCCTAGGCCTAGCTAAAAACAAAATAAATAAACTAAACAAGAAAAAACAACTTGAAGTGCAACTTTAGAGGCCTCCAGCATCTCAAAGGTTTTAACAAGTCTAGCAAGTACCTGTGGGGCCATAGTGGGATTTCAATACCCTCACATGACTCAGGACTTTATAATTCCAAACATTGTCTTGTCATTAACTGTGGAACTCTTGCTGATTGAGTCTGAGTGTCTAGGAGACAGTAAGGCAGATGATGAAAACAATTATTTGTAATTTAGCAGAGTAAACTATGCATTTTTTTTTTTTGCTTAGGCTAAACATTTTAGTTATTCCTTATCATAAACAAGTCAAAATCCATTTCTGTGTTTCCCCTTCTTGCCCGTTGCCAGACTGTCTTTCTGTTTTTTAATTTCTAAAATGACCTCCATTTTGAAATTTAAAATTCAGGGATCATCTTTGAGACATTTATCTTTTTCATCTCACTATCAAACTTGTCATTAAATAATTGCATTTCTCTCTCTTCATTCCCAGTATGATAGTCCAGAATATCCCCAAATCTGTATCTGAATTATTGCCACTTCCACTTCACTATTTTCTAAAATCAAGGCTTTTCCGCCTGCAGCCAATTTTAATTAATGCTATCAGGATGAATTCCCTAATATACCTACAAGCATAAATATGCCCCACATTGACTTCTACATCATGACCAGATAGTTTTACCTTATTATCAATGCTCTCAACAATGAGGCTCCAACTAATCTGGCCAACATTACCACTATCTTTTCTGCTCAGTTCTGTCTTTCCTTTGTATTCATCATGCTTATTCCTGTACTTATTTTATGCTGCTACCCTCCATTAAAATGAAATGAGTCTTATCCCTAACTTTCTTATGGTTGATGATCCTTCAAGGTCCAAGTTAAGTTTCACTTTCACGAAATCTTCTATTTCAATTATCATTTATCTCCCCACACATAAATCTACTATAATTGTGAGTGATTAATATTTCCTGATTGAAAGAGTCAAATAGATGCTTCTCCCACAGATCTTTGCAACCCTTGGGTCAGGAGATCTCCTGGTGAACCCACTCCACCAAGGCATTGTGTCTGATACACAGTGCTACGTGAAGTTTCAGCAGAGCAGCCTCTCAGGCAGACATAGAAACCCAGGAACTTTACATATTCCAGCTCTGGGATCCCTGGAAAAGGTGACTGCAACTCAGGCAAAGTAGGAGGTTGGACCTCTGTACATACGCCTAGGAAGGGGGCTGAAGACAGGGAGCTGAGTGACATTTATCTGCGAGCCCCATTTCCATGGAACCTCACAGAATAAGACCCATTGGCTTGGGATTCCAGCTAGCCACCAGCAGCACTATTGCACTTACTTGGGATGGGACTGAGTTCCCCAGGGAGGGGGCAGGCTGCAATCTTTGTTGTTTGGATGACTCAGTCATTCTAGCCTGTGGGCTTAGGAGAGTCCAAACTGTTGGGAGGTGGGCAAAGGGGAACCCCCAGCACAGTACAGCTGCTTTACTAAAACTTGACCAG
Organism: Cebus imitator; assembly: GCF_001604975.1. Taxonomy (NCBI): domain Eukaryota; kingdom Metazoa; phylum Chordata; class Mammalia; order Primates; family Cebidae; genus Cebus; species Cebus imitator. Next base: position 2,070,845 of record NW_016107658.1, on the reverse strand, counting down.
GTTGCTTCTTTAAGCAGATCTCCATTGATTCTTCCTCACTGGACGAGACATCCTAACCGGGGTCTCCAGTCACTCCTACCAATGTTCTCTGGCTGACAGAGGTTTGAGAACTTCCTGGGACAGAAGTAGATGGATGGGTGGGCCACCAGCTTTGCTGTTTTGGCAACTTAGCTGTTCCAGCCTCCAGGCTTTGGAGAGCCCAAGTGGACCTAGGTCAGAAGTGGTATCCCAGCACAACACACACCCTACTGGCAATATTATACAGGTCATTAAGACAGTAGATTAACAAAGACATTTCAGGACTGGAACTCACCTTTGGATCAAATGGACCTGATAGATATCTATAGAACTCTCTATCCCAGAACAGCACAATATACATTCTTCTCATCACCACAGGGTACTTACTCTAAAATTGATCACATAATCAGAAGTAAAACACTCCTCAGCAAATGCAAAAGAACTGAAATCATAACAAACAGTCTCATGGACCATGGCAAAATCAAAGTAAAAATTAAGAGAAAGAAATTCACTCAAAACCATACAGTTATATCAAGGTCCAACAGCACAGCACAGCTGTTCTTTGAAAGTGTAGCCAGACTACTTTTTAAAACACGTCTCTGATTCAGTTCCTCCTGACTGAGAGAGACATCCCAACTGGGATCACCAGCTGTGTTCTACAGTTGCATTGGGGCTGGCAACAAATCCATATTCCCCTGGGATGCAGCTCCCAGAGAAAGGGGCAGGCTGATATCTTAACTGTTTGACAGCCTTCACTGATGACACCTTCAGGCAATGGAAAATCTGAGGTTACTAGGAACTGAAGCAGAGCACCCACAAACTGCAGTAGCCATATGCAGCAGTGGCTAGAGTGTTAAAAGCAAAAGAAAACATTCAGAAATCAATTCAACAGCAAGTGCTAACTATTCTAGATATATATACACCCAGCATGGGAGCACCCAGATTTATAAAGCAAGTTCTTGGAGATGTTCAAAGCGACTTAGACTCCCACACAATAATAGAGGGGGACTTTAAGACCCCATTGGCAATATTAGGTCATTAAGACAATAAATTAACAAAGATATTCAAGACCTGAACTCACCTTTGGATCAAAGGGACCTGATAGATATCTACAGAACTCTCTACCCCAGAACAGCACAATATGCATTCTTATCATCATCACATGGCACTTACTCTAAAACTGATCACATAATCAGAAGTAAAACACTCCTCAGCAAATGCAAAAGAACTGAAATCATAACAAACAGTTTCATAGACCATGGCAAAATCAAAGTAGAAATCAAAACAAAGAAATTCACTCAAAACCATACAATTATCTCAGGGCCTGACAGGCAGACCCTTACCAACGACAGATGAATAAATTCACTCAAACACAGATTTTCAGTGAAAGAGTAGGCTGGGGTGTCTGGGCCATTCAACCACAGGAGTTAACAGTTGCTGGCCCCCACTCCATGGACTTCCCAGTCTTTATTCAGCACACATTAAATGACAAAGGCTTTCAGTCAACACCAATAGAGGGTAAAGATTAAAGGCCAGATACGAAGGCCTAAAGCAAACAACATTTGCAGGTGATAAATCTGGTTTCCCTCCCCCAGAGAAAGCCATCTGGCTCATGAATGATTAAAAGTTAGTTTTAGGACCACATGAGTAAATCAGTTATTCAGATAAACTCCCTTACATTCCTTTGTTCTTTACTCTTGCTACTAACTCAAAGAAGATTAGGCTGCCTTCAACCATAATTCTATCCTGAGGTTTTTACAAAATCTTCTGGCCTTCCAAGAAGGTCTGTGACTGTTTTCTATAACTTTCTCTAATATTTTTCCCTTAATATTTTTTGCCAGCACTCTGAACTACCACACAATTACATGGAAATTGAATAACCTCCTCCTGAATGACTTTTGGGTAAATAATGAAATGAAGGCAGAAATCAAGAATTTCTTTGAAACTAATGAGAACAAAGACACAATGTACCAGAATCTCTGGTACACAGCTAAGGCAGTGTTAAGAGGAAAATTTATAGCACTAAATGCCCCATCAAAACGCTAAAAAGATCTCAAGTTAACAACACGACAACTAAAAGAACTAGAGAACCAAGAACAAACAAACCCCAAAACTAACAGAAGACCATAAATAACCCAAATCAGAGCTGAACTGAAAAAGACAGAGACCTGAAAAACCACTCAACAAGTCAACAAATCCAGGAGATATTTTTTTTTAAAACAAAACAAAACTAAACTAAACTAATAGTCTCTTTCTATAGAAAACTAGACTAATAAATAAAAAAAGAGAGAAAATTCAAATAGCCACAATCAGAAAATGAAAAGGTGGTTATTACAATTGACCCCACAGAAATACAAACTATCATTTGAGAGTATGAGGGACATCTCTGTGAACATAAACTTGAAAATCTAGAAGAAATGGATGAATTCCTGGACACATACACCACTCCCCAATGCTAAGCCAGGGAGAAATCGAATAGCTGAACAAACACATAACAAGTATTGAAATTGAGGCAGTGTATAGCCTACAAAACAAAAACAAGGCCCAGGACCAGACAGGTTCGCAGTTGACTTCTACTATATGTACAAAAGAGAGCTGTCATCATTCCTACTGAATCTATTCCAAAAAAATTGAAAATAAGGGATTCCTCCCTAACTCATTTTATGAAACTAGCATCATCCTGATACCAAAGCATGGTAGAACTACAAAAAGAAAATAAAACCTGAAGCCAATATCCATGATGAACATTGATGCAAATCCTCAACAAAATATTGGTAAACCAAATCCAGCAGTACATCAAAAAGCTTAGCCACCAGGATCAAGTAGGCTTCATCCTCAAGATGCAAGGTTGGCTCAACATACACAATAAAAAAAATGTGATTCATCAAATAAACAGAACCAATGACAAAAACAACATGATTATCTCAATAGATGCAGAAAAGGCCTTCAATAAAATTCAACATCCCTCCATGTTAAAAAACTCTTAATAAACTAGGTATTTGAGAAACATAAAAGCTATATGTGACAAATCCACAACTAATGTTGTACTAAATGGGCAAAAGGTGGAAGCATTCCTCTTGAAAACTGACACAAGACAAAGACGTCCTCTTTTACCAGTCCTATTCAACATAAGACTGGAAATTCTGGCAAGGGCAATCAGGCAAGAGAAAGAAATAAAGTACATTCAAATAAGAAGAGAGGAAGTCAAACTAGTCCTTTTTGGAGATGACATGATCCTATGTCTAGAAAACCCCATTGTATCAGCCCAAAAGCTTCTTAAACTGACAAACAACTTCAGCAAAGTCTTGGGATACAAAATCAATATGCAAAAATTGCTAGCATTCCTATATAACCACAGTCAAGCCAAGAGCCAAATCATGAAGGAGATCCCATTCACACTTGGCAGAAAAAGAATAAAATACCTAAGTATACAGCTAACAAGGGAGGTAAGAGATCTCTACAATGAGAACTACAAACCACTACTCAAAGAAATCAGAGATGATATAAACAAATGAAAAAAATTTTCATGCTCTCATAGACAGGAGGAATCAATATCATGAAAATGGCCACACTGCCCAAAACAATCTAAGGATTCAATAATATTTCCGTTAAACTAGGAATTACATTCTTCTCTGAACTAGAAAAAAAAAACTATTTTAAAATTCAAACAAAACCAAAAAAGTACCTAAATAGCCAAGGCAATCTTCAGCAAAAAGAACAAAGCTGGAGGCATCATGCTACCTGACTTCATACTATACTACAGGGCCTCAGTAACAAAAACAGCACAGTACTGGTACAAGAACAGATACATAGACCAATAGAACAAAGTAAAGAACCAAGAAATAAGACCACAAACCTAGAACTATCTGATCTTCAACAAACCTGACAAACACAAGCAATAGGGAAAGGATTCCCTATCCAATAAATGGTGCTGGGAGAAATGGCTAGCCATAAGCAGAAGATTGAAACTGGACCCCTTCCTTATACCATATACAAAAATTAACTCAAGGTGGATTAAAGACTTAAAAATAAACCCAACACTATAACAACCCTAGAAGACAACGTAGGCAATACCATTCAGGACCTAGGCATGAGCAAATTTTTCATAATGAAGACACCAAAAGCAATTGCAACAAAAGCCAAAATTGACAAATGGAATCTTATTAAACTAAAGAGCTTCTGCACAGCAAAAGAAACTATCAACAGAGTAAAAAGACAACCTAGAGGATGGAAGAAAATGTTTGCAAACTATGCATCTGACAAAGGTCTAATGTACAGCACATCTAAGGAACTTAAACAAATTTACAAGAAAAAGCAGTCCCATTAAAAGGTGGGCAAAGGACATGAACAGACACATTTCAAAGGAAGACATACATGCAGCTGACAATCATATGAAGTAAAGCTCAACATCACTGATCATTAGAGAAACGCAAATCAAAACCACAGTGAGATACTATCTCATACCAGTCAGAATAGCTATTATTTCAAAGCAAAACATAAGAGATGCTGGTGAGGATGTGTAGAAAAAAGAATGCTTATACACAGTTGGTGGTTGTGGAAATTAGTTCAACCATTGTGGAAGACAGTATGGTGATTTTTCAAAGACCTAAAGAAAGAAATACTATCCAACCAAGCAATCTCATTACTGGGTATATACACAAAGGAATGTAAATCACTCTATTATAAAGACACATGCCCCTGTATGTTCATTCCAGCACTATTCCCAAAAGCAAATAGATGGAATCAACCTAAATTCCCATCAATGACAGATTGGGTATAGAAAACTTGGTACATATACACCATGGAATACTATGCAGACATGAAAATGAATTAGATCAAGTCCTTTGCAGCAACATAAGTGGAACTGGAGGACACTATTCTTAGCAAACTAATGTGGGAACAGAAAACCAAATACCACGTGTTCTCATTTATAAGTGGGAGGTAAATTATGAGAACACATGTACACATAAGGGGGAAACAACACAGACTTGGGCCTATCAGAGGGTGGAGGGTGGGAGGAGGGAGAGTATCAGCAAAAATAACTAATGAATACTAGGTTTAATATCAGAGTGATGAAATAATCTGTACAATAAACCCCCATGACACACGTTTACTTTGGTGGCAAACCTGCACATCCTGAACATGTATCCCTGAACTTAAAATGCAAGTTTAAAAAAAGATTCAAGTAAATTATTTCAATAACTTTAAATTTGCTGTAATAGTATTATACATGAAACACATATTAATAAATATTCATAATTGTAATATGTTTAGGCACATTTTCAAGAGGGGAAAGTCACAGAGAAACACATACATACACATATATATACATATGTATGTATAGGAATATATATCTTTATTCAAAGGCATAGAAAAAGAGAAAGAAGCATACTTGCTTCAAATCATTAATAGTGGTCACTTTCAGTGATAGGACAATAGGAGCATGATTGGGAAAAGTGTTAGTAAAGGAGATCTTTCAGGTTCTACTCTAAATACACCTATGCTGCTAGAAATTTTCCAAGAAATATATTCAAGTTTTACTTGTGTGACTTTTAAAAATATATATATTTAATTGAAGGGTAAAATAAAGTTATCAGCAGGGCATCCTAAGGCCTCGATACAAGGCTGCAACATGAGAGATGCTGGCGAGGATGTGACTGAGGCCTCAAGATATGTACCCCACCATTCCTCTTCTCTATGTGTACAAGATTACATTCCCCTTTTATTCATAGACTGTTGGATCCTCAAACGGTATTTTAAAATAGGCTTTTCTTTTTTGTTTTATCTCCCCTTCCCTTCATCCCATACCAACTTGTTCATTACACAAAGTCAGTAGAACACACAAAGTCCTGGAAACATAATTCAAACACCTAAAAGAGCTCCGGTTTTCTTGCTATAGTTAATTTAGTCAGTGAATTAATAAAAATTGAGGAATTTTCAATGGAATGAATTTAATAAAGCTGTAAATTTCCCTCCCATAAATCTAAAATTACTGTTAAATATAAAAGTATGAAAAAATTATTCCCTTTTTTCCTTCGGATCCATATTGTTATTTGTTTTAAATATCATTTTAGAGCTATAGTCACATGTCATGTAACAATCATTTAGTCAACAATGGACCACGTATATGACAATGGTCCCATAAGATTATAATGAAGCTGAAAAACTTCTATTGCCCTAGTGACATTTTGATGATCCTGATCCTCTGTAAGCCTAGGTTAATGTGTGTGTTTGTGATTTCGTTTTTAATTTAAGAAATTTAAAACGTAAAAAAAAAAAAAAGAATAAAGAATAAGAAAGCATATAGAATAAGAAAATCAAGAAAACATATTGTGTACAGCTCAACAATATGTTTGTGCTTTAAGCTAAGTGTTATTATTAGAGTTGAAAAGTTAAAAGAATTAAAAAGTTTATCAAGTAACAAAGTTACAGGACATTAAAATTAATTTATTATTGAAGAATGTAAAAGATTTTTATATAGTTGGTTCAGCCTAATTGTACAGTGATTATGAAGTCTGTAGTGGTGTACAATAATGTCCTAGGACTTTACATTCACTTATCACTTATTCTGACTCAGGCGGGGCGACTTGCTATCCTGCAAACTTCATCCATAGTAAGTATCCTATATAGGTGTACTGTCCTTTGTCTTTTATACTGTATTTTTAATGTACCTTTTCTAGGTTTAGATACACAAATACCGACCATTGTGTTACAATTGCCTACATAAACCATGTAGTTTTATGTAAGTACACTCTATGATGTTTGAACCATGACAAAATTAACTAAGGATGCATTTCTCAGAACAGATTTCTGTCATTAAGAGATGCATAACCATATTGGCTTTACACTAAATATATGACTTTTAATAACGTTTTTTATTTGCTTCTAGTCATGGGGCCAAATTCTATTTTCTAAATTCTTCTTCTTCTTTTGCATGAAATACATTGTTCCTAATAAAAAATGCAATTTCATTTAGAGACATTTTGCTTAACATTTAATATTTTAGAAATGCAAGATATATCAAAGGATGGCTAGAAAAAGTGCACCATCCAAAATATATGTGCTATCTTTTCTGTAGGCATGAAAATACATTTTCCCTCAAAGATTAGGAGTTGGGTAATGCTAGTATCTGCAATTCCAATGTTTCTCCTTTAGTCAGTCACCACCTTAAGAATTGAGAGGGATAACATTAGGAAAAATACATAATATAGATGACAGGGCAATGGACGCAGCAAACCACCACCACGGCACATGTGTACCTATGTAACAAACCTGCATGATATGCACATGTACCCCTGAACTGAATGTATAATAAATAAATTTTTTTAAAAAGGGTCATATTTCAAAACATTATGCTTGTTAAGTTTCAGAAATGAATTCTCATTAGAAACAATGTTTGATCATGGTGAACATATGAAATTTTCAGGCAATCTTAAAATAAAAACTTATTCATCTCCTTTTGTACCTGAAGTTATATGAAATTAAATACAAATGACTCTTTCAAATCTAACCACTACATATATCAATGTTTGTGTAGAAGTTAACTGTTTTAGAATTTTAACCTAGTTTGTTAGGAACATGTCTACTTCCACTGCAGGGAGAACAGGTATTCACCTAATTGCAAGCCACCAATAATAACCATAATGATCTGAAACAGATCCTAGGAAACATTAAGTTTGCTTATTCAGTCATTAAAAAAAAAATAAAATAAACGCTGCTATGTCCTTGCACCTTAAAATATAACTGTGATTAGAAAAGATATATTTCTTGCCCTCAGAAGAAATACTTAGCACAGACACTTAAAGTAGGTTAATATATGAGCCATACAGCTATTGGAGGTAGACTATTTGGGGCAGGTGAAACAGCAAGTGAAAAGGCCCTGAAGGGAAAAAGTGCCTGGCATATCTAAAGAAAAACATGTAAGCCAGCATTTTAGTCAGTGCTTCTGAAGTGACAGTGAAAATGGGAACATTTATTAGAATACAAAACAAGAGAAAAAGAAGACATATTTCAAAGGGAATGCTTCCAGTTTTTGCTCATTCAGTATGATTTGGCTGTGGGTTTGTCATAAATAGCTTTTATTATTTTGAGATACGTTCCATCTATACCTAGTTTATTGAGAGTTTTTAGCATAAAGGGCTATTAAATTTTGTCGAAGGCCTTCTCTGCATCTATTGAGATAATCATATGTTTTTTGTCTTTGGTTCTGTTTATGTGGTGGGTTAGGTTTATAGACTTGTGAATGTTGAACCAGCCTTGCATCCCCGAGATGGAGCCTACTTAATCGTGATGGATAAGATTTTTGATGTGCTGTTGCAATCGGTTTGCCAGTATTTTATTGAAGATTTTTGCATCTATGTTCATCATGGATATTGGCCTGAAGTTTTCTTTTTTTGTTGAGTCTCTGCCGGGTTTTGGTATCACTATGATGTTGGTCTCAAAATGATTTGGGAAGGAATCCCTCTTTTTGGGTGGTTTGGTATAGTTTATGCCCTCTCTCATCACTCCTATTCAATATGGTATTGGAAGTTCTAGCTAGAGCAATCAGGCAAGAAAAAGAAATAAAGGATATTCGATTAGGAAAGGAGGAAGTCAAATTGTCTCTATTTGCAGATGACATGATTGTATATCTAGAAGACCCCATCGTCTCAGCCCAAAATATTCTCAAACTGATAAGCAACTTCAGCAAAGTCTCAGGATACAAAATCAATGTGTAGAAATCACAACTATTTCTATATACAAATAACAGACTTAAAGAGAGCCAAATCAAGAATGAACTGCCATTCACAATTGCTACAAAGAGAATAAAATACTGAGGAATACAAATAACAAAGGATGTAAAGGACATCTTCAAGTATAACTACAAACCATTGCTCAAAGTAATAAGAGAGGACATAAACAGATGGAAAAACATTCCATGCTCATGCTTAGGAAGAATCAATATTGTGAAAATGGCCATACTGCCCAAAGTAATTTATAGATTCAATGCTATCCCCATCAAGATGCCTATGACCATCTTCACAGAACTGGAAAAAACACCCTAAACTTCATAAGGAACCAAAAGAGAGCCTGCATAGCCAAGACAATCCTAAGCAAAAAGAACAAAGCTGGAGGCATCACACTCCCTGATTTCACACTATACTACAAGGCTAAAGTAATCAAAACAGCATGGTACTGTTACCAAAACAGAGATATAGACAAATGGAACAGAACAGAAGCCTCAGAGGCAATGCCACAAATCTACAACCATCTGATCTTTGACAAAGCCAACAAAAACAAGCAATGGGGAAAGGATTCCCTGTTTAATAAATTGTGTTGGGAAAACTGGCTAGCCATGTGCATAACGCAGAAACTGGACCCTTTTCTGACACCTTACACTAAAATTAACTCCAGATAGATTAAATATATAAACATCAGACCTAACACCATAAAAATCCTAGAAGAAAACCTAGGCAAAACCATGCAGGATGTAGGCATGGGCAAGGACTTCATAACTAAAACACCAAAAGCACTGGCAACAAAAGCAAAAATAGACAAACGGTATCTAATTAAACTCCAGAGCTTCTGTACAGCAAAAGAAACAATGATTAGAGTTAACTGGCAACCAACAGAAAGGGAAAAATATTTTGCAATCTACCCATCTGACAAAGGGCTAATATTCAGAATCTACAAAGAACTAAAACAGATTTACAAGGAAACATCAAACAAACCCATTTGAAAGTGGGTGAAGGACATGAACAGACACTTTTCAAAAGAAAACATATATGAGGCCAACAAACATATGAAAAAGTAATCATCATCACTGGTCATTAGAGAAATGCAAATCAAAACCACATTGAGATACCATTTCATGCCAGTTAGAATGGCAATCATTAAAAAATCTGGAAACAACACATGCTGGAAAGGATGTGGAGAAATAGGAACATTTTTACACTGTTGGTGGGAGTGTAAATTAATTCAACCACTGTGGAAGACAGTATGGAGATTCCTCAAGGACCTAGAAATAGAAATTCCATTTGACCCAGCAATCCCATTACTGCGTATATATCCAAAGGATTATAAATAGTTCTATTATAAAGACACATGCACACATATATTCATTGCCGCGCTGTTTACAATAGCAAAGACCTGGAACCAACCCAAATGCCCATCAATGATAGACTGGACAAGGAAAATGTGGCACATAT
>NW_016107658.1:2046511-2060227 GCF_001604975.1 Cebus imitator | reverse complement strand
AAAAAGAGCCTTATTGGCCATTTTTATGGCATTGAGTTTCACTCTGAATATTAATTGGAAAAACAGAGCAGTGACATAACCTGTATTCAGTTACAGCCTTGTCACTCTGGGTGCTGCACTGAGAATTTTCTGAAGTGAGCAAAGGGTGGAAGCAGGGAAATGAATTCAAAGGCTGTTGCAATAGTCAAAGGAAGAGAAGATGGTGGTTGGAGCCATGAAGTAACAATGAAGTGGGTGAAAAGTAATCACTGTCTGGATATAATTGAAAGCAGAGCCAAAAGCTTTTATTGATAAATTGATTGTAAGTCTAAGATAAAGAAACAAAGCAAGGATGATCTCAAGGTTTTGTCCTGAGAAAATGGAAGAAACTGACTTATCATTTGTGGATATAAGGATAAAAGAGAGGAAAGTAGGTTTGAAGGAAATGAAAAAATATCCTAAATTCAATTTCGGATATGTTAATTTTGAGCTATTAAAAATTCCCAAAATAAGATGTCAAATAGGCAATTAGATAATATAAAACTGGAATTTAAGCGAGAGGTCAGGACAAGTAATATGAATTTGGGAGTCATTGGTACATGAAAATTATTTGAAGTCCCAAGACTAGATGTTCATATGGCTTAACCTAATATGTAGAGTACAATTGCTATAGCAGAAAGACTGGGTGGCATTGGAATGTAAACAAGGTGTATCTACCTCATAATGATACCCGTGTTAAATGGAACAGTTAGGAAGACCTTTGGAGAAAAGTTGACATCTACAATGAGAACAAAAGCAACCACCAGGATCAGCTATATCAAAAAGTTATGGAGTGATTCCAGAATGTGCAATGGCCTGAAGGCAATGCTGATCATGGTGCAGTGGGAGGAAGTAAAAAATGTTCAGACTGGCAGCATCATAGACTGCAAGAAGTAGGGCTCTCAGAGGCAAGAAAATAACAGTTGTGCAAAATGAGCCTGGAGAAGAAGACAGGGGACAGACCATCTCATGTTTTGTAAGCCGTATTATTAAGATTGAATTTTAGAACAGCTTTAAAAGGTTGGTAATAACATATTACATAGGCTAAACCTTCTGACAATGATGCAGAATAAACCCTCTCCCCATAAAAGATGAAACTCTATATATCTAAAAATACATTTCTCAGAATCTAGTAATGAGTTCACTCTCTGCTTCATTTCTGCCAATTTTAAGGAATACAGTTTCTTACTTCCCTTTCTACTGCCAATACCTATTGCTCCCTTTTTGACCTCTATCCCAAGTTGTATGAAGTGCAAAGATAGCAACTGTGGAAGCTTTTTCTTATATCCCCTTATCTTTATCAGCGTCATTATCACCAGGATAATGAGGTGCTTTTCCAAGTTGACATTTGGGCAACATAGGAATTTTTTAAAGTGTAGGATGAGGGAGAAGCGCCAGGGAGCTGCCATCCAGATGATATAAGATGCACAGCATCATTTCAAAACAAATCAAATTTCATGAAAGGCAGCTTACAATGCAAAGTTTTCCCCTGCCAGATTTGCCAAGAACTGTTTTTGAGAACAGGAGAAAACAAGAAATTCATATATTTAATCATTATTCATATTTAATATAAAGGAAAGAAGATGCAGAACTTGAAGATGACTCTCTGGCCCTCAAGGTATCAGAGTGTTAAAGATAGAAGAGATACAGAGATGCTGTCATCCAATCTCCTAATCTCTTCATTTCTGGCATAGACAAACTGAGGCCCCAGAAACGTTGTCTTGTAAAATTTGGTGGTAGTCCTTCATAGTATATGTTCACTGGTTTTGAATTGTTTTCCCCTTGTAGGATTATTTCTGAGGAGACAGAGACCAAGGGTCCAAATGATCCCGGTGGCTAGTGCTTAGCAATAAATGTTTCAGAATGTGTACTAAATACAGTGGCTTGGATGTTAACTGATTAAAATTTAAAAAGACAGAAAGAACTCCTCTATGTGTGTTCTTAGACAGCCCCATTGCAATTTCAAGAAAATATGTTTAGTGGTTTGAGGTTTCAATATTGTATTGTCTCTGTTCTGTTCTTGTTATGTCTTTCTTTTGAGTCTGTTGGTACTAGACTTCAGAAATATTGCTGATATGCTGCTCAATCCATCACAACAAGTCACAACAAAAGCTCTTAGGGTGAAAGACATTGTCTTTAATAATGTAAGTTCTCATTATTGAGATTTAAGTGCCCCATGCACAGTGGTTTAGAATTTACAATGTGACACTATATGGTCCTATTAACAAGTTCATGTTATGCCAGAAACTCAATATTCTCTCATTCCTTTCTCTGACATGTAGGTGACAGGATTAAGAATATGTAAAACAGAGGAAACACCAGAAAACATCCAGTACTATTGGTAGAGAGCGGAAGGATGGATTTAGGGGTTTTCAAAAGTGGTGTTTTTGCACTGAAGTAGCTCTTACTTCAAGTATTCAGTGAGGGATTTTATCTATATCGTGTGTGTGTGTGTGTGTGTGTGTGTGTGTGTGTGTGGGTGGGTGTGTGTGTGATTGTGCATTGTATGTTGTGTTTGTGAAAAAATAACATTAATACCTGGATGATATATAAGACTAGGGAGTTCTATATGCTCATCTGCCCTTTGTGTCCCATCTCCCTAAAGCACAAGCCATCAAAAGAAGTTCTTTAAAATAATTAGATTGTAGTTAACAACCTAACATCTGGTAGAATTCAGCTGCACAAGCTGGAGGTGTATCTAAAGCAGGAAATATTCAAATACCTATAAAAGGGAGTAAATTATGTTGAAAAAAAATCTATGAAGATGAGACATACAGATATTTGAAGATTAATATGCTGTTTATTCCTTTTCCAAAAGTGTTGTAGAGGAAAATAACAGTGGCCTCTATTCTCTTACTCTGACTTACACACAATTATTACATGGAATTATATGGAGATTTAAACAATGCCTTTCTCCAGAAAAAATGTCATTGTCCCTTATAGTGGGGATTATATTTTCTATTTACATGGAGAAAAGAGTTAATAAAATGTTGCATGTATACTAAATGAATACCTGACTTAGGAACACATTAACTTAATGATTTATAGCCATAATCAGCTCATCCTCAATGGCCCCTGGTAACGGAAAACAAGAGAGTATACTTCAAGAAATTTACTGAATTTAATATGTATCCCTTTTGGCTGACAGTGAATTTTTAGCTTGTGTTCCTCTAAAGAGTTATATATTTCAGCTACAAAAGTAACCTCCACAAATGCTCATGTCTTAGCAAAAGCTGCAGTTTTAATTGCACATTTTTCATAAGATGACCAATTAAAGTTAAAATTAAAGGAGCTGGCTTATACACATGAATATCCCACATAGAGTCTCTCTCTTAAGACTTGTCGTTTAAAAACAAATATTGAACAGAATCTCCATGCACTCAGTATAACTCACAGTAAGTAGTGAAAATATGAGATTGATAAATAAATTAGAAACTAAATAACATAATCAATTTATACACAATTCTGTTGTTATTAAGGTATTGTGCATTTGTCAAAAATATTTGAAAGCATTTCCCAAAGAGGTCTGAAAGAAATGACTGAAGGGTTTAGGACAAGGTGTTCCTTGCAGATCATTCTTACCTAACACAAGTTCTAGCCTACATTTGGGTGTAGAGTTATGATCAGCCTCCTTCTATCATATTTTGTGTCCTAATGGGAGCTCAATACATCACTGGAAATGAAGAGCTGCATTTGATCCTCATCTAACAGCATTATTTAAAAAATTAAAAAAAAAAAACCCTAAAAGCTTGTCAATCAGAGCTGCTCACACCATTTACAAAGAGAAGCTTAAATAGAAACTAGCAGCAACAACAGGTGGCATGGATTCCGGAATGGGCTAGCAACCAAGAGGAGAAGCAACACTGATTCATGAGCATAGCTACAGGGCCTGGTATAGAGCCAGCTCCAAATCCCTCTGCTTTTAGAACAGCTTTTAATTTTTTATCAACTTATGAAATGAGAGTGAGTTAGATGCTGATGGCAGGCAGCACCGTTGGCCTACTTTTGCCACAGGGATGTTTATTCAGGTGTATCAGCAGTGCCCATGGCCACATACTTTAATCTGGAGAAATAACCTTTGGGATGCTTCATCCTGACAAACTTTAATATGAAACCAGAAATGATAGGTCTTTCCGCCTTCATGCTTACTCATGAATGAGACTGGAGTATATCAGCTTGATTTCATTGAGATCATAATGATACAGGTTTTCCAAAAGAGTCCTTTTTCACTCTTTTAACCTGAGGGTACTATATTTTGGCAAGCAGCATACCAATGATTCATCAAAAGAGATTTTGAAAATCCAAAAAATGAAAATTATATTTCAGATCTGTAGGGCCATTGCCTCAATGAGGAAAGTATATATGAATATCCTTGTTTATGTCCTTGAAAAAGACACTGAAAGCGAGATATCATGTCCTAGGCTCTACTCACAAATTACTACATAATTATTTTTGAGTTGTTGGTCAATGACTCTGAAATTCACAAAGGAAAAAAAAATAGAATACTCAAAACTGCAAGTACCAAACAAGAAGAATAATTAGAAGAGGAAAAAGACATAAATTTAAGCAGGAAAACAGAAAGGATGGAATTATTGCTATGTGACCTTGAGCAAGTTTTGTAACCCCACTGTGCTTCACTTTCTTTATGCCTTATCTATAAAATGAAGATCAAAACAGTACTTACTTCATAGTTTTGATTTGAAGATTATTTTCACTTATAAAACATATAGAGCACTACTGTTCCTGTCTCATGCTAAAAACTCAATAAATGTTTGACCATGATAATAATTATTAATTAATTAAATGGCAATTGTATGTCAGGGTCTGTACTTGTGGCAAAGTAGTTTATAATATAATATTTTTATAATTTGGACAATGCTTCTTATGATCTGTCTACAGTTGAAGAAACTTAAGAAACTCACTCAGGGCACAGGTAATGAACAGCAGAGCCAATATTGACACCCAGGACTACCTATTTCTTAAGATCCTGCCCTCTAGATCAACCTACATCTATTATTTCCAAATAACTTTTCTACACACTTTCTTATATTTTTTTTTAAAAAAAGAACCGTTCTCCAAAATGTAAACAAAGATATCATTTTGGTAAATTTTACATATCTCTTTTGTTATGCCAAATGTACCAATTTCCTCATAGATATCAAATTAGTCACAATGGGTTCCTGCAATCTCCAGAAGATACGATCTGCAGCATGTTACACATCCACTAGTGCAGGGACATTGGGAAGTAATACATGGTATCTGTCATTATTCTTGTCTGCTAGTAATAGTAGTGAACTCCAGCTATCCTAGGAAATAAAAAGGATTCATTGAAAGGTTATAATGAGTACTATTTATATTGGCTGAGAAAACCAATTGAAAGGAATTGGAAGGAACCAAATGAGCTTTGGACGGATAAGAAGCAAAAAGCAAACAAACAAACAAACAAACAAAAACTGATAACCTTTTAGCCAGAACAATCTGGCCAGAATAGAGCCACCAATATTTTTAGGCCTCCACCTCCTCTACGCACTCTTATTATTACTGCTAGACATGGTAACAACTACACCAAATTAATTCTAATCATTATTCCATCCTTGTGTTATGCAATTTAGATTCATAGTCAGGGATGATAGCATCCAATTAGCTGAGCCTGGTTTAATCCATAATCTGGCTGCCAGAAGGCAAGGAAAGGAGCCTCCACTCTTTGATTTTTGTATGAAAGGTGGGTACTGTGTCCAATTAATACATTACACAGTGAAGAGTTGGATGATGAAGAGCCAAAAACACACAGAAAATTTCC
Organism: Cebus imitator; assembly: GCF_001604975.1. Taxonomy (NCBI): domain Eukaryota; kingdom Metazoa; phylum Chordata; class Mammalia; order Primates; family Cebidae; genus Cebus; species Cebus imitator. The sequence continues at coordinate 2,054,409 of NW_016107658.1, read as the reverse complement.
ATTATGCCCATTCAGGTGACCCAGAATCCTTTCTCCTAGTGGCCTACATATAAAAGATTGGGTTATCTCATAAATTCCCAGGTATAATTGAAGAATTGAAGATACACCACTTTGTACAACTGCTTTTTCCAGTGGTTTCCTAGAACTCCTTGTTAATCAAAAAGAATTCTTCCTGTGTTGGCATATACATCAATGAGATTTTACACTTAAACACACACTTGGAAAACAAGCCAATATTTAACACCTCAAATATATATTATGTAATACATATATATGTTCCAAATTTCCTTTTCATATGTTTTCAATTGTTCCTTTTATATCAATTGAACACAAATGACAATCTACCAGCCTTCATCAGCCTGTATCTCAAAATGTTGGCATTATTTATATGTTCATAATGGCTTTAAAAGTCCATTACTGACACTCAACCACATAATCACCTTTTCATCTTTACCATAGTCCATCTTAAGTGGAGAAAACAATCTTGTTTTACTTACACACCTTTCTGCTGCTATGTTAAATGTTCATAGGAATCAAAATTATAGCTAAGAATTAAGATATTCATAGACATATATGAAACTTTAGAATATAAGCAGGTAGTATAGCAAATAGAATATTAATTCAGCATTTAGAAAAGATTTTGGTATCTACTACGAAGTGTCTAGAAACATACAACATTATTTGTAGTATGTCTTTCCTCACTGGATTTGAAAAGTAAAACAATTTCTGATTTTTATATTACATGATTTGTTAATAGTATGCTTGATTGTAAATAGTACATCTCCTGAGACCAGCATGAACAACCAAGATTAGTATTTTTTTTAAATAAAGAACGGTAAGAACTACAAAGTGATTGGATCACTTTTGATAATTTTGGTAATTCATTTATTAAAATAATACCAAACAGTATCTAAAGAATTGCACTAAATACTACGATTATGCCAAGTAGCTTGGAGTTATAGTACCCACTCACCACCTGTCAACACATGATGGATCTGATTAGCATAGATGAAATATCAAACTCACAGAGAGGAATATTGAAGAAAGAAAAGAAATCCAAGGGCTTGAAACTGGCTTTACTATACCATCCTTTGCTTTTGTTGTGACCAGAGCCACTGAAAAGCAAACCATCAAAAATATTTCAACTTGGACAAAGATAAACTTACATACAAAGCTAATTTGTTTATTTCTTTGCTATTTGTCTCCATCCTTCTTTCTAAAATGAAAGATATTAATTAAAAAGAGGTATGTGGAACCTATCAAGGCACAAATCTCAGAAAAATGTAGCCCTACTTTCTAAGTATTATAGACAGTAATCATTCTGCATACACTAATAGGTATTCAAGTTGACTCATAGGAAGTAGGTTTAGAAAACAGGGGTCCTACAATATTCCTGCTAGAAAACTAGATAAGTAAATATTTTCTTTCTTTTAGACTCACAAGCATCTCCTTATCAAAGAAGTCTAAAGGAAAGAAGAGAAGGCAATGAAGGTAAATACAGGGCAGCTTCGTCAGTTTGATAAGAACAATAACGTTTTAGGAAAAAGAGTGTTTACTCTGTATTTTTTTTTAATGCTGCATTATATATTGCTCAAGAATATCATGCAGACTGTATGACATTTAATTTAGTTTTATTTATTCTTAGCCCTTACAATACCAAAGTTGACTTTTTCAAAAGTCATGAGGAAGTATATTCATTGATTTCTCAAAACCAGTATATTTAAAAACAATGCTACTGCAGCCCACATATAAGGGTGAATGAAACAGAAAAGCAGCAAGTGAAAACCATACATGTTGCATTTATGAAAAATGTATGAACATAGGAGACAGGACACATTCATAGAGAAAGGGGCTTTTAAATAACAAAGTTTTGGGGCACTACTCAATGAGAAAACTCAGATTTTATGCCTAAAATCATGAAGCTTTATAGATTCTACTCCCATCACAGATGCATAGGCATTTTAAAAAGGGCATTGGCAGAACAAACTCACATTGGAAGGAAGCTGTGCACCTGGCTTTCCTTATTATACAGATTTGGGCAGTGTCCAATAGAAAAAAAATAGATTTTAAAATTCTGGTTAATATTTGTTTGTGATTCATTTCAAAGACTGAAATATGAGTGATTATGAACCAGAGACAGAAAGATCTTTGTAAGTATCATATTAATATCAGCCAAGATATGATACAACGATCAGGACCAATTTGATGAAAAGTCTGAAGAGATATGGTCAAACATGGATGTAAAACTCTGTGTAATATAAAACCAAACTTACAAAAAAGAATATTTTACCAGAAACACTCATTTATTTATCCAGGATATATTGAATGAGCACCTTTGATAAACCAGACAGTGTGGGGTTACAAAAGTAAGCAAGGAGCATCCCTGACCTCCTAGAACTCAAGGTGAGAGGGGCAGACATGTAAACCAATAATTACAACACAACTTGACAAGTTACTCCCCCTTACTGTTCACAGTTAATTATCCTCCAGTGATAATGGATTGGTAAATAATACCAGATAGCATTATTTGTAGTTGCATGCATGTGAATGGTCTATTTTAAAATTTAAAGAAAATATATCACACCTGCTTCCAGGACTAAGCTTCTGTTACTGGCATAAATTCTAATTCAGAAACTATGCAAAACAGCTTTTCTTCTTCCAAAGCAAGAGATCTCTGGTATCAAGGTCATTTTTAATCCTTTTGACAGGTTATTCTGTCAGGTAGCAAGCTAAAATTGAATCCAAAGAAGCCAGATTTTATCCTAGTTTCAGGAAAACAAATATATATCCAAAATAAATCAGGGAAAATGTAAAAGAAATAGATAATTAAAACTAATAGGAAATATATTTTTAAATTTCCAATCATTAGCAACACCTTGCCAGTTACAGACAGAAGGGGCTGCCTATAGAAGAGCTGAATCAGACATCAGGAAGGGGATTGAAACCATCAAGTTCATATTAAATAATGCGCGGTTGCAACCCCAGGGGGCTGGCATCTGGAGGCAGCCAGAATGAGTTTTTAAATCACTTTTATTGGAACTCCTCAGCTGCAGGTAATGGCTTAAGGGCTGCAGAATATGCAGATTTGAAAGAAGTGCAATCTTACTATTTCATAGCTTTGTCTCCCCTGACTCCTTGGCAGAAATCCTTGAGAATGTTTCTGCCACCTGCACGCCCAGCCCATTTTCTTATCTTTCACACATTTTCTCCTCTTCTTCCCTGTATCACTAGATCTTGGAAATGGTAACTTCAACTTGTGGTTGTCTTATACTACCCATCTTCATTTACACAAAAATTTGTAATTATACAAAATAGCACTTCAACAATATAAAGTCCATTGTAAGCTCCTATAGTTTAACTTTCTTTGAACAAATTACATTACACTTAAATGTCTATCTACTTGTTATAATCAGTGTTGTCTCTGACTATCAACCAACATAACATTGGTTTTATGATTATTTTGGTCTCAATAACCCATCTTGAGTCTGGACTAGTACATAATATACTTGCAGCTGCATAGTATTTTTTAAACACTTAAAGAGCTACCTTTTGTGAAAAATACCTTCGGTTCAACTGTCATATGTTCCATCATTAAAATAATAATAAAACAAATTTTGTACATACAATTTTTAATGCAAAAAAATTAATTTATACCAAGTAATGACCTGTTTGTCTTGATTATTATAATGAAAACAAACTCAGTTACATGTGCTGCTGTTTTAATTGTCAGATATTTCACAGTTTCTCTTGTCTTAGAAATACTCATGTACTGGCCTTTTTCCATGGTATCAATGAGAGGTAGAAGACATATTGAATAAGGAAAAATAATGACAATAGAAAATCCCTGCTTCAGAAACATCTGGATCATCCCAGTAACTTTAACCATCTCCAGTATTATGTCAACCTGAGGGAAATGGTCCTTTCACCATCTTGCTGTCCCAGCCTTGGAGGTCAACTGTCAAATGACAGTTTACTTGGAATTTCTTTCTAATAACTGTGTCCCAGGACAAAGTTTCATTCCTCCATGCCCAGGGAAAGGGATTTTTAAAAATCTGGAGAAAAATCAGAAAATCAGAACTAAATGAAATATATTTCTTCTTTTTAGTAAGTATACCCAATAAGAAGACAATCTATCCTGGAATTAGTATAGAACACAATTTATCTCTCTTCTGAATTGGGTTATAACTAGTTTTACAATACTTATGGTCTTACAAAAAGAAATAAACTTGCTGTTCTGCTATGTTTCATTTAGTAAGAAATGCATGATGTATTTAAAATGATAGCAGAGTACATAGCCTATTATTAGTGGTCGTTATCTCCCACCTAAAACTTAAAATCTGAAAGATAAGCACAATGGGAAAGTTTATTTTAGCATCATCAGTAGCAGCTACAGCAGCAGCATCACAAACACCTAGGTAGTACAATAGTTTGTGCAGCATGTTCTTATCATGATATATATTAAGCTTCCTAAAGCTTTATGAATTGACAGGGAAGGGATTATCTTTAGCATTTCTAGAAATGAAACTCTGACAAACTATGCATGTAAAATTTGTCTATTTTTTTTTCTACCAGGTTGTTTCTCACAGGTACATAAAACATAGTAATCAATTACAAAATTACTTTATAGAAAAAAGTTGAGTCAAGTCTTTACACCAATGTGTAACATGATAGACAGTTCATGACCAGAGATCTGCCTTGCTTGTCCAGTCACAAAATAGATGAATAATACACTTTTGATTAAGAGAGATTCCAATTCTTCATGAAAAAATGTGAAGGCCCAAGCTTTCACTGAGCCATTTTGCCACACTGTCTTCAGTTAGGCAATAAGCTTCTTCTATTATATTGGAAGAGTAGAATTTTTCCAGGGAATGAAAGTGATACAATAGAAAGAGGAGAAACTCCAGGTAAAGCAATAATTTGGGCCCTAAACATTTGCTTAGAGATACTATCGAAGGAATGATCGTTAGTAGAGACTGGGAACTGAAGGATAAAGAGAGGTTGGTTAATGGATACAAGCATACATTTACACAGAGGGAGTAAGTTCCACTGTTCACTAGCAAAGAAGGGTGACTATAACCAGCAACAATATATAATATATTTCAAAATAGCTAGAAAATTTGAAATGTTCCCAACACAAAGAAATGATAAATGCTTGAGGTTGTCCTAAATACCAGGATTCGATCATCACAATCTAAACATGTATCAAAATATCATATATATCCCACAAATATTTATAAATATTATTAATCAATAAAAAATAAATATCTGTTACTCAGATACACTTAATCTAAAAATGATTAACTTTGCTCTGGAAAAAATCATCTTCTTTAACTGAGCACACAATTTAATGAGAGATGTACATGTGCATCAGTCAGAACCTGGCATAAAGCCAGTCAGATCACACAAACTGGATAATCTGAGGAGAGTTTGAAGAGGGAGTATTTCCAAAGATATGAGCAGTGTATGGGGAATACCACAAGAAAGGATAAGGCAAAATCTTGGGACTAGTAAGAGATCAAGAGAGCCACTTTTAGGTCTAAATGAGCCAGAGGAGTGGATGATAACAACAACATTGATATTAAGTGGCTATGTGGCTTCTTGACAAGATGCAACTAGTCCATGGTGACCACACAGAAAAGGAGGATGAAGAATAACTAACCTAACCTCACTGTCTTCCTTTCATCTGATAGAACCTCTTCTAGTCTTCGCCATTCTCCTAATCTAAAATGAAGCCAGGAGCCAGACAAGTCCTTTAATGTAGTCATAAAGATCAGACTTCCAAGGCACAAGGCAAGGTATAGAGGGATGGATGAGAATGTGGACAGAAAATGAAGGTGCTAAGTATATCAAGGGGTAGAAACTGGCAAAAAAGGAGAGGGATAACTGTCACCAGGCAGATCAACCACATTAACTGTGACAGGTAAGCTTAGGCTCAATGAAGTTAAGTGACTTGTCCAACTGAGTAAATGGCAGTCCTGGAATTATTTCCATGATTTTGATTTCCAAACTTGATTGTTATTTCAGCTACCCATTTATTGGCTTTTAAGTGTTTTCTAAATATAGCTGACTAAAAGTTAAGTTAATGAGAGCCAAAACACTATGTAAATCCTCCTGGAACATCTCTTTATAATAGAAATGATAACTGGAGGGATCCAAGATGGTCAATTAGGAGCAGCTCAGGATTGCAGCTCCCAGGGAAAGCACAGAGGGTGAGTGGATGCCACATTTCCAGATGGATTTTTATTGCCCACAAACCAGGAGATGCCCAGGTGGAGGAGCCCCATGGGTCGCCAGCGTGGCTGGTTTGGCCAACGTGGCTGTTTTGGCTGGTGCGGCTGTTTTGCTGGCACCCCAGGGCAGTGGTTCCCCGTACAAAACACATGGGTCTGGGTGCCATTTTAGCTGGTGATTGGAGCTCTGGGAAGGCAGAGTTGCCCATTCATGTGATTAAAAATGGGACAGAAACAGGGAGCTGGACCAGGAGATTCCTGGGCAAAAAAGTGCCACAAATCACAGAGCTGCAGCTGGTGCAGTGGGTTGCCACACAGGAAACGCAGATCCTGGTGCCTTTTCAACAGGTGACTGGAAAACCTGGGAGAGAGTTGACCGTTCAACTAAAAAAAAGGCTCTGAGGCAGGAAGCCAGGTGATCAGGTTTGGCTGATCCCACCCCCACAAAAAAACAGGAATTGGAAATGCTCTGGGTTGAGAGTTCCACAGCAAGCACAGCTGAACCTGGGATGGTCCAGATCTGTGGGGGAGGGGCATCCGCCATTACAGAGGCACTACACCACTACAGAGGTAGTCTGCCATTGCTGAGGCAGCCCGTCATTACTGAGGCAACCCGCCATTACAGAGGTGGGCTGGCATTGCTGAGGCAGTTCTAACTAAAACCATATAAACAGGACTATAGGGAAGTTCACATGGCAGCTGAGCGGAGCCCACAGCAGCTCAGCAAAGCCTCTGCAGGCAGACAGTGACTAGGCTGCCTCCTTACTGGGCAGGGCAGCCCCGAAAAAAAGGCAGCAGCACAACAGAAACTCATAAATAAGGCCCTAACTCCCCAGGACAGAGCACCTGGGAAAAAAAAAGGGGGTTTATGAGCTCTGCTGCAGCAGACTTAAACGTACCTGCCCAGCAGCTCTAAATGAACAACAGAGCTCACAGCTCAGCACTTGAGCTCCTATAAAGGACAGACTGTCTCCTCAAGCAGCTCCCTGACCCCCGTATATCCAAAGAGTCATCTCATAAAGGAGAGCTCAGACTGACATTTGGCGGGTACCCTTCTGGGACAAAGATAGCATAAGAAGAAACTGGCAGCAACCCTTACTGTTCTGCAGTCACTGCAGGTGATCCCTAGGCAAGCAGGGCCTGCAGTGGACCTCAGCAGTCCCACAGCAGAGGGGCCAGACTGTTAGAAGGAAAACTAAGAAACAGAAAGAAATAACTTCATCATCAACAAACTGGACGTCCACTCAGAGATCCAATCAGAAAGTCAAAAACTACAAAGATGGCAGGTGGATAAATCCACAAAGATGGGAAGCAACCAGTGCAAAAAGGATGAAAACACCTGAAAGCAGAACACTTCTCCTCCTACAAGGGATCACAACTCCTCACCAGCAAGGGAACAAGGCTTGATGGAGAATGAACGTGATGAATTGACAGATTCAGGCTTCAGAAGGTGGGTAATAAGAAACTTCTGTGAGCTAAAAGAACATGTTCTAACCCAATGCAAAGAAACTAAGAACCTTGAAAAAAGATTTTACGAAATGCTGATGATAATGGACAACTTAGAGAGGAATATAAGTGAATTGATGGAGCTAAAAAACACAACACGAGAACTTCGCAAACCATACACAAGTTTCAACAGCCGAATTGACCAAGAAGAAGAAAGGATAT
>NW_016107658.1:2021895-2043546 GCF_001604975.1 Cebus imitator | reverse complement strand
ATAAAATACCTAGGAATACAACTAACAAGGAACTTAAAGGACCTCTTCAAGGAGAACTACAAACCACTGCTCAACGAAATAAGAGAGGACACAAAGAGATGGAGAAACATTCTGTGTTCATGGTTAGGAAGAATCAATATCGTGAAAATGGCGGTACTGCCCAAAGTAATTTACAGATTCAACACTATCCCCATCAAGCTACCAATGACCTTCTTCAAAGAATTGGAAAAAACCACTTTAAACTTCATATGGAACCAAAAGAGAGCCCACATAGCCAAGTCAATTCTAAGCAAAAAGAACAAAGCGGGAGGCATCACACTACCGGACTTCAAACTACAAGCCTACAGTAATCAAAATGCATGGTACTGGTACCAAAACAGAGATATAGACCAATGGAACAGAACAGGAGTCTTGGAGGCAACACAACATATCTACAACCATCTGATCTTTGACAAACCTGACAAAAACAAGCAATGGGGAAAGGCATTTATTTCTGTTTAACATTTATTTCTGTTTAATAAATGGCATTGGGAAATGCCATTTATTTCTGTTTAATAAATGGCATTGGGAAAACTGGCTAGCAGTGTGCAGAAAGCAGAAACTGGACCTCTTCCTGACACCTTACATAAAATTAACTCCAGACGGATTAAAGACTTAAATATAAGACCTAACACCATAAAAACCCTGGAAGAAAATCTAGGCAAAACCATTTAGGACATAGGCGTAGGCAAGGACTTCATGACCAAAACACCAAAAGCATTGGCAACAAAAGCCAAAACAGGCAAATGGGACCTAATCAAACTCCACAGCTTCGGCACGGCAAAATAAACAGTTATTAGAGTGAATCGGCAACCAACAGAATGGGAAAAAATTTTTGCAGTCTACCCATCTGGCAAAGGGCTAACATCCAGAATCTACAAAGAACGTAAACAGATTTGCAAGAAGAAAACAAACAAGTCCACTCAAAAGTGGGCGAAAGATATGAACAGACACTTTGCAAAAGAAGACATACACGAGGCCAACAAACATATGAAAAAATGCTCATCATCACTGGTCATTAGAGAAATGCAAATCAAAACTACATTGAGATACCATCTTATGACAGTTAGAATGACGATCATTAAAAAATCGGGAGACAACAGATGCTGGAGAGGATGTGGAGAAATAGGAAGACTTTTACACTGTTGGTGGGAGTGTAAATTAGTCCATCTATTGTGGAACACAGTGATTGTGCAATTCCTCAAGGACCTAGAAATAGAAATTCTATTTGACCCAGCAATCCCATTACTGGGTATACATCCAAAGGATTATAAATCGTTCTACTATAAGGACACATGCACAGGAATGTTCATTGCAGCATGGTTTACAATAGCAAAGACCTGGAACCAATCCAAATGCCCATCGATGATAGACTGGACAGGGGGGAAAATGTGGTACATATACACCATGGAATATTATGCAGCCATCAAAAACGATGAGTTCGTGTCCTTTGTAGGGACATGGATGAACCTGGAAACCATCATTCGCAGCAAACTGACACAAGAATAGAAAATCAAACACTGCATGTTCTCACTCATAGGTGGGTGTTGAACAATGAGAACACATGGACACAGGGTGGGGAGTATTACACGCTGGGGTCTGTTGGGGGGAAATAGGAGAGGGATAGTGGGGGGGTGGGGACTTGGGGAGGGATAGCATGGGGAGAAATGCCAGATATAGGTGATGGGGAGGAAGGCAGCAAATCATACTGCCATGTGTGTACATATGCAACAATCTTCCATGTTCCTATGCAACAATCTTGCATGTTCTTCACATGTACCCCAAAACCTAAAATGCAATAAAAAAAAGAAATAACTATACAAACATAAAGGAAGCAATTTCTAGAATATTAATCACCTATGTTCCCAAAGTGTTAATCAAAATATATAAAAACAATACTATAAATTGCTCTTAGATCCCTCTGTCAACTTGTAAAAGGATATTTAATCCATAATATCCATCAAATAATCTACCTGCTATTGAAGCAATATAAGGAACTCAGTAATTAAAAGCATGGGATTTGGAGTTCAACAGATCTGGGTTTGAAATCCTACTTAACTGCTAATGTCCCAAATGGTTTTGAACAAGTTGTCTAACTTCTCTAAGCTCTATTTTCACATCTATGAGTGAGGGATAATTATAGCAAGTATTTCATACATCTGTGATAAGTTACTTTAGATAGTGTTTTCAGTGCATAAAATACCCTTAATCAAGTTAACTGTCAGTGGTATTATTAAGAGTAGCTCAATTGTATCTAATCACTTTGTACATCTAAATGAAAGATGACATCTCCCTAGGGAAACTCCTTCCGAAATACCCCTCTTATAAGGACTCGAAGATCCATATTGAGATTCTCCAATAAACACATTATCATATGTTTACTTATAGTTATCTGTAAGTCAAGTCTCTATTACTTCATATCTGTCTATACTAACAATGAAAGTAAGCCAACCTTTCTCCATAATATGTCAACAAAGCAGGACAATTGTATTAAACTTTTGTAGTATGTAGGATGGGGCACTCAGGACGTAATCACTTGGTCCCAGAAAGTTTTTCTGTAGGTGGTATTTTGTTTTGTACTTTTGTGTTTTAGTTTTTCATTGATAAGTAAAAATTGGATATATATTGCACATGGAATTTTTGATGTTTCCTGCAGTAGTGATGTGCTTCGTTCATAGCAACTAAATATTGGAGCAAAATGTTTGAATCTGTGGTTCTCTATAGTTATTATCACTCAAAAGTAAATTCCAGTTAGTGATTCAAATAGGCTATCTCCAATATTTAGTACCTTACAGAGCTCATATCTAATCCCTTTTAGTTGTAAAGTACAACTGTCAGAATTTTTTCTACTATTTGAGAAAAATAATTAGTTCCTATTCACCCAGAAGGACTGATAAAAACTGATTAAATACTCTGGCTTGTGGATCATCTATGTATGTAGGTAGGTATTATATGCATGTATATACTAAGTTTGTATGTGTATGTGTAGTAAAACCCAGACCCCTACAGCTCAAATTCTTCCATTCCTACTCCCCAAAGGAAGTCTTGCTACCACTTTGGTTTTTGCTCTTCCTACTTTTTCTCTATGATTTTATAGGCATAAAATATATTTATATTTGCATTAATATAAACAACCATGTTTAGCTATAAATATGTAAGAATATATGTTTTATTCACAAAACAAGTGGGATCATATTATAATTTCCATTTCCCATTCAGCAGTAAGACATAGAAAACCAGATTTACATACGTAGATCCAGATCAGCATATATAGCTCTATTTCACTCTGTTATAAGGGCTACATGGTATTCCGCTGAATAGCTGTATCATTCCTCTATTAAGGGACATTTAAGTTCTTATTAGTTTTTGTTTATTTTTTTTTTTAATTTTGTTTGGCTATTACAAACAATATTCCATATTCCAGTAGCTTCCTTTGTACATACGTATTTTTACTTATCTGTTTTGCTATAGTTTTTGTCTAAGAATAGAATCTTACAGGTAAAATTTCTAGGTTATTGTATAGTATCTTTTAAATGTTAATAAATACTTCCCAATTGCCTCCCAAAAAGTTTGTTCCAATTTACATATCCTCCCTGACAACAGTATGTGGGAATATTCTTATACTTTACTGGATTATAAAGTATTTCCATTACCTCAGAGATTATACTTGTAAGAAAGTAATCTCTGTTCAAATAGAGTGTGTGTGTGTGTGTGCGCGCGCGTGTGCTTGTGCATGTGCATGTGTGTGTGTGTGCAAGCATGTGCACGTGTGTGTTTGTGTGTAGGTTTTATCATATTTTAAATGTGTTGGGAGTATGGTCTATCTCCAACTCAAATGTTGTAAACCCCATAGTGACAAGCATTCTGTGTTGTCATGCATTCCATGGACAGCTCAGCAACTGTTTGCCTTGATGTTGAGAACAGCATTCTGCCAGAATCTCTGCTGACAGACAACATTAGTCATCCAGTCTGTTCCACAGGGCTGAATTGTTTGTTGAAGTAAGTCATTAGGCGTAATAAAACAATATGAGGCTAAGATAATTTTCCTTGAGTTTGCTAATGCTAAACAAACACATACCCTGTCAAGGCAGCCAGTAAGCAGTTTGAGGCCTGCTGCTTACCTGTGCTCACAGGTGGCAGCAAAATCAATTAGCTTCTTCTACCCATGGTAAGTTAGTGATATTGATCCACTTTACAAAGCTACATGACTTTAAATTGTTTTTTTCTTGTAAAAAGGCATCTTTCATTCTTTATTTTTCATAGAAATTCTCACAACTAACTCAGCTCTCTATACCTCTTTATACTAAAAGAAACTTGATTAATAGCCTCGTTTTCTCTAAGGTGCCCAAAAGATTTTTACTGAAACTATCTCACATCTCAGCATACTTGAGATCCATACACAAATAATGTGCTGATCTTGGAGAAGTTATACAAGACCAAAAATGGACCAGATGTCACCCTCATCTTTAAAATGAGGCAACATAAATATAACATCATTTAGTATCTTTATATCAGTATCTTAAAAAATTTCAAAAACACTGTACAAAACTGAAATGTGCAGAAGTAATTGGTAGAATTAATTATGGCACAGCCTAAGGGTGGAATATTTTGCAGTCATTATTAGGAAAAGATGATATTTTGTAAGAGCATCCTATGAAATGGTAAGCTCTTTAGTTTATAAAATAAGTATGTTGAAATGCAGTATGTATAGTAGGATTTAATCCTGTACAATAAAATGTATTTAAATAACCAGAAATACCACTGTATATCAACAGATTGTTGCTGGGTAGTAGTATTGTGAGAGGTGTATATTTTCTTCCTTAAGTTTTTCCACATATTCTAAAATAAGTAGTACCAAATGTGCTTTATATAACACATAAGGAAGAACATTTTAATCATCAAATGATGAGAAACTGGTATAGGTTATCAAAGAAAGTTATAAAGCTTCCATCCTGGGGAAGCAGTGTTAAAGAAGACAATAAATTTAAGCATATGTTCTTATCTATTTGCAGGTAACTTGAACCTGATTATTTACATAAACTTTGGCATCAGCCTTGGTATAAATTCAAGATCTGCTTCTTATAAGCTAAATTACTCTGGAGCAGTTATATCACCAGTGTGAGTCAAAATTTTCTTGTACCTATTAAATGAGTATAAGAAAAGCATTCCTGCAGAGCTTCTGTGGAAATAAACATAAGATAAGTAAAATTAGTATTTAGCACATACCTGGTACATACTAGGTATGGCAGAGATGAGAACTCTGTTTACCAAATCCATTTTGCTATCCTCCTAGGCACACACCTAGTCTATATTTCTCAGGCTCAAATTACAGTTAAGGATGATAATTTTATGAAGTTGTGGCTATTGTAATGAAGGTAGATATAATGTATGCCAATTCCAGATCTGGCCTATAAAAACCGCTTGCAAAATCCTTCATTCTTTCTGTAGCTGCTAAGTGAACTAGGAGAAAGTTGAAGAGCCTCCAACAACCTGGGTTTTTAATTACTAGATGAAGAATTCTCTAATTCCTTCACCTATTGAACTTTACAAAAGCAACACATTCTATTGTGTGAAGCAACTGGAACTCTTAAATTTATTTATTGTAGCAGTTAGTTTTATTTTAACGAACAAAGTGCCCAATAAATAGTAACTATAACATAACCACTATTAATTTCTCTCCTAATTTTAAGATTTTCCTACTTAAAACTGATTTAAAATACAAAAGACTGGGTTGGATATAGTGGCCAAAATTTTAAAGATAGTTGGTAATAAATCTGGGACGGGATTTATGGTGACTGGCATGTCACCGGATTCTAAAAATCGGACTGTATTTCAGAAGAAGGAAAAGGTTGTACAGAAATATGGTCTAGTGAAACAACTGCATCAGAGAATGTGCATGATATCATAGCCATATCCATCCTAAGGTCTGCACAAACCTCCTATACAAAGAGAAAGCTGATCTATTTCCAAAAAATATCTTGTAAGTGCTTTTATCCAGTTTGAGTACGTAAGCGTTTTCTTTCATGCACAGTGCAGAGTCAAACTGTTGCAAATAAAGCATGCATTGCCTTTGCCTCTAGAATGAGTCATGAACTCAAAGATCTGGCTAGTTGTGGTCATGAAAGATTCCCTATACTCACTCACCAGAGCAAGATGCCTTTCAGTGTTGAGGTAAGTCATTCCAGCACATGTGTAGCTTATAAAGCCCTTTGGGATGCAAAGCTCTCTGCAATTGTCAGATGTGCTTTAGGTTATTAGACAGGAAGTCAGGATAAAAGCACTTCCAAATGCTACAAATCTCTAAGGATGTAGGCAGTGCTGCATAATAAAAATTGTAGTAAGCCATGCAAACCCTCTGCTACAGGCAGTATCACAAAAGTTCAGTTTTTGCTTTTCCTTCCTATGAAGTATTACACTTACTTAAGCATAGAATCTATGTCCTAAGTTGGTATACAATGTTTAGATGCTGATAGCTTTAGCTATTTTTAAAAACCTTGGTGAAAATATCCCTACTGCTTCCAGACACTTGAAGTGAACATTTCAAATCCCCATAAGAATGATGTATGTAATTACATTACTGTATAATAAATGCAGTTGTGAGATGAAATGGAATAGGTTTCAGGAGAAGAGTCCAGGAATTTCAGTATATAATGATACACTCTCAGTTCTACAGTTCAAAATGAGATACAATATGGCGCAGATTTCCAACGATGATCCACATTAGAGGAAAAAAGCCCCAAGCAGTAGACTGATGGGATGAGTAGGAACATCTGAATGCTACACTGTGATTATCAAATTCTGTACTTAATATAAGCACTAACATCCACAAACAGGGTCAAAAGTTTAAAGGGAACATTGTAGAAAATTAGGCATCATAGAAAGTTATAACTAACTAGGTCAAAAGTGTTGCGTGTCAAAAATCGGAACATAAAAGGGCAGGAAAATGCCACAAGCCTGCAAAAAGCAAGTGATGACTCCATAAAATCTGATTATTATAAAAGACAGGATTTTTGGAAGTAAGCAAGAAAATGATTACCAGTATTTAAAATGTAAAAATAAAGATAACATACCTGCCACAGAGGTTTCTCCAAAATTAAATCCTAAATAAATTAAAGCAATTACCATGCAAGTAGCTGTGAAAATTGTGATGAAGAATTCCCTTCCTCAATACTTTTTCCCCATTTTTTCTCCTGTCTGCCTGGCCTCTAACTTCCTGTTGTGAAATTGCTGCTTATTGTCATTTAAAAACCTAGTTGAGATTTGTTTAAAATGTGCTTTTTATAATTTAGAATGAAAGCTACTTAATTATCTTTGTATTTCTTTACTTCTTAATTTAATGGGTCATTGCTTTAAATTTATTAACTAAATATCACAGCTTTGTTATTCATAAAAGATCTATTTTATGGAAAAATCATTGTTTTAAAAGCATATAGGAAGTCTAATTTTGCTATTATGTACACATATGGCTCATCAAATAGACATATCTGATCACTTTGAAGGAGACTTACAGGAAAAAAATAAAAATATAAAAGACCATTTGGTCTAGGAAGCTTTATCTGGTGCCAGTGATCAGGCAAAGGAACTATTGGGGTTCATGAGTGGTCCAAATAAATAACTTACTTCTTCAGCACCTCAATTTCCTGTAAAAGCTATTTTAAAGAATATAGCTTAGTTTAAAAGTTAAACAGCTTCCTCGTATTTAACTTCAGAATGACTTTGCCTCTCCCACCCAATCTTATCAGAAGAGGACTGGGAGAAGTGTCCCCACATGGGAGCAGATGAGAATGGATCCGCTTTGCAGGAAGGCCAACTACCTAGGGAACAGCAGAAGCTGAATAAACCTTGCTCAATTTATTTGTTTCAAACTTGCCAATTAAATGTGTCCAGCAGACGAATGAGTAAGAGGAAAAGAAAAGTCAGGAATGATACGGCTAGTAAAACTTTCTACACAGAAAAGAAAAAAAAAAATCAAAGTCGGGAATAAGCATTCCCAGCTTATAGTGTTCAAAAATAATTAAGCAGTCTTTTTGAAGAGTAGTTTTGCTAATTCAAATCTAGAAACATCAGTCTCCAACCATCTATTCTCCTGCCACCTGATGATGCAGCACCAAAAACCAAAACCCAGCATCTTGATGTATTTTAACTTATCAGCTTTCAAAGAGCAGCCAAGTACAATTTTTGAAAAGACAAAAATCACTCAGCTGATAACTGGACTGGATGGTGTTCCATTCAGGATCCTGGAAGGTGACATAATTCATTCAGATGGTTTAAATAAACATACTTTAATTCAGTTATTACTTATACAGGTGTGGGCAGGTTTGCGGTAACAAACAACAAAAACGGGGGCATTCCAACTCTAACAATGGTGGGACATTAGTAGCAATTTTAGGTCAGAGGGAAATAGTTTTAATTACAAGGGCTTGGAAAGTGAAAGTAAAGTGAAATAGAGGCATTTCTTCCCTTCTCCCTCCCTTCCTTGGCTTCACCATACCCCCATTTTCAGATCCCTTGTTGACCCCCATTGACAGAAGCCCATAGAAACAGGAGAGCAAGGAATCTGAGAGGACAGTTATTTGGGGTCAGCCTCCCAAGGCACAAAGTGTGACAGAGATGAGTGAGGAATGAATCTAAATGTCAAATGGAGAAAAACTAGCAGAGGAAAATTTTATTCAAAAAGAAAAATATAATCCTAGAGATTTAAAAATGTATTTGTGGTCAATATAAATTCTGAAAACTAATTTTTAGAGTAATATTGTTAAAAGGTCCTCATTCCAGCTCTAAATCTCAGACAAGCTTTGCCCCAACTGATGCAAACAAATGGATGTCTATTAATCCACCTCATAAATGTCACCAAAGGAAAATGCTATGATTTCCCATAGTAAAACATTTGTAGCCATTTTATTTCAACTAATTTGGTAGATGTTTGTCTTTTTTTCACTCCTAATAGATTAGATGGTATGCTTTTTTATATGTATTCTAAGTAATTTTACCACTACATACTCTATGTATTCATTTTCTGTTTCTGCATAATAAATTCTTACCAAATTACCAACTTAAAACAGCACAAATTTATTATTTCACAGTTTCCAGACATCGGAAATCCAGCAGGATATGGTCAGGTATTCTGCTCAGGATACCAGAGGCTGAAATCCAGGTGTTGGCCAGGTTGAGTTCTTATTTGGAAGCTGTGAGGAAAACTCTTCTTCCAAGCTCATTCTTCTTATTGGCAGTTTTGTTCCTTGTGTATGTAGGATTAAGATCTTTGTTTCCTTATTGGCTATCAGTCAGTGGCCACTCTCATCTCCTAGAGTTTACCCACATTCCTTGCCACATGGCCCCCTTTTTCTTCAAGCCATCAACAGTGCCCCAAATATTTTTCATGCTTAAACTCTCTGACTTCCTCAGTTTGAATTAGCCCAGATATAAAGGGCTCATATGATGAAGTCAAGCTCATTTGAATCATTTTTCTATCATAAGGTCAATTAAATTGAGACCTTAACTACTTATGCAAAATCCCTTTTGCCATGCAATGTAACATAAAAAAGAAAATTCTGTGTTATCAAATTCACAGGTTTCACCTACACCGAAGGGGAGGAAATTACACAGTTCACAAACACCAGCAGAAAATAATTGGGGGAGCTGTCTTAGAACTCTGCATACCACACTATGGGATGTCAGCAAATTCTTATTAATACAACCTAGTAATTTTCTCCTGCAATTCTAAATTTTCCTGTCCTTCAGTATTCAGGAAAACAAAGCTCATTGTATGGTCATAATGTTTAAATATGAAACATTTTGTTCTTATAAACTTCATAAACCATATCTCATAACTTTTGAACCTCTGATTAAATAGTTCCAATTCCTTTAATGTTTTTCCATTTGTCTACTTTTATAAACACATTCATATTTCAGGTTATATTCTCTTAATCATCTTCATTTTTTCATGTCTTGGTTACATTGGTGAGTCAATGTTTTTTCTTAAAGTCACTTACACTTGAACAGTTCTTTAATATATTTGCAAGTCTTCTTGAATAGCTGATTCTTATTCTAATTATTGCTTTAGCCCTTTAAAAAGGAAGCTATGGCCATTAGAAAACTAATTGTAATCATTAAGGAAATGTTTTATTATCCAATTATCCAAAATATTGATGAAATATAGTAGTTGTAACAGGGAGTAAGTAGATAGGGGATAGTGCTAGGAACTGAGAACTTTGAATATTAACTTTCATGGTGGTACTCAGTTAGTAAGTGATGCTGAAGAGTGTCTGAGAGTTTTGTTTATCACAGTTACTTCATCTGTGCAAATGATTTTCATGATTTCTTATTGTTGCTAATACTTCTTAATTGTCCTCGAAATAACAGAAAAAAAAAATCTATGAATAGGTGTATTGAACTCAGTATTTTTTAACTAAAATTAAATAATCAGTTGAAAATTACCTAAGGTAACAATTGAATTATAGTAAAAACTAATCTGAAATTAGAATTTTCTCGTTTGTCTCCATAGATGGTTGATAGATTTATAGTATTGGCTCTCCCTGGGATCTATAAATTAGGGTTCAAATGGTAAGAAAAAATAAAATTTGTTCCAGAAAGCGTCACATAATCCAACTGCCAATGATTACATTGTTCTGGATAATTTTATTTGACAGTCTATAACACACCAGCCCCCTGTGAGGGAAGACATGTCAAAAACTGATGTACTATTTTGGCAGAAATTGCAGTTATTCTACAAGATTTACATTCATGCCTTGAGTTGTTCCAAATAGAAAGCATCCATACAAATATTTTTAATGTTTTCTAATCTATTTGTTACAGGATTAGCTTTTGCTATGAAACATAGGGTGTCACAATTAAAACCAACTCCAGGCTGGGCACAGTAGCTCCCACCTGTACTTTCAGCACTTTGAGAGGCTGAGGGGGAGGGTCAATCACATGAGATAGCTAGGCCTGGTGATGGGCTACTGTAGTCCTCGCTACTTGGGAGATTGAGGTAGGAGGATTGCTTGAGCCCAGGAGTTCAAGGTTACAGTAAGATATGATTGCACCACTGCACTCCAGCCTGGGTGACAGAGTGAGACTCTGTCTGAAAACAAAAACGAAAGTAAAAACCAATCTTAGTTGTGTTTTCCAGGCTGTGGTAAACTATTGAATGACTTGAGCAAAGCAAACAAAACAAAAGACTCCTCTTAGTCCATATGCAATATAAACAATGTTCAGCAACTCTTACTTAGGAGATTATTATATAAGGAGTATGTTTGTAAATAAATATGACATAAAATTGAACAGAAGTGTGCTGAGTTACTTTTCTATAGAAGGCAAAAGAAATACAAATAGATGATAGGAGAGAGAGTCATTAAACTCAGTCATCTGTTCAAGTCCAAGCCAGATCAGTAATAACCAAAAGCTAACTACTAAGGGATGATGTGTTTTGACCTATGAAAAATAAGCCTGTCCAGTTCCTAAGCTACATCAACTGGCACTATATTTTGGAATAAATTGGCACAGGTACTTAACATCCTCTTCAATTCTAGGGATTGACCTTTTCCAATGGGGTTATGACCCATTGACATAACAATGGAGAAAATTGCAATGCAGATACCTTTGTGTAACTTTCTATAGGCAGTTGCCCCATAAGTCAAATTTCAATTGACCCAGGATTATCTAAAACGGTTGATCAAATTAGTACACTTAAGAATGAATAATGTATGGTCTCCTTTCCCAAATGAATTGGAGAAAACTTTACAGAGAAACAAAGGGAAAGACAAGAAATGCTAATCAATGTTCTAGCAGCCACCTGTGAGTGACTAAGAATCATTAATTAAAACTCCATTCAACTATAAAAATACAATTACTGTGACCCCAATTGTTAAGTTTCATTAGAGACAAGAACAATCAGAAACACACATATACAGATACAAAGGAAAAAGGACTTGCTTCTGATCTGTAGAATAGCACATGCATGTGCATGTGTGCATACACACACCCACATGAACACACATTGACCAGATAGGGTTAAAATTCATTCTGTGGTAAACTACTACTGGCAGATTCTAACTCTAGCTTCAATCATTAGGTCACCCTAAAAAAACAGCATCAGAAGATTACAGAATTGTGTCCTTCAATTCTCCTCTCTCTTTTAAGTAGACTAGTACACTTGAAGACAACAATGTGGACATTCATTAGATGAAATTTGGAAGACAAACCTGAGGTTGAAAATTACACTTCTTTTGACTAAACTTAGTGAGATATCTAGTCTAGCACACAAGTCTCACTACTCCCTACTACCTGTACCAGATTTTCCACAGGCACACTATTTGCGTGGCCATTAAGGTATTTAGTTTGCATTCCAAGGAATAAATTGATTTCTCACTTTGATTACATGCTGTGCTACTTCTGGTTTTTCCATTAAAACCCTTAGAGGGCTACAGGTATGGTTACAGAACACATTGTCTGAGTTTCAAATCTGGCTTATTCCCTTAATCAATGCTATAGTTTGGATGTTCGTCCACCCCCACCCCCCCATACCTCATGTTGAAATTTAATCTGCATTTATGGAGATGGAGCCTAATGGGAGCTGTTTGGGTCATGTAGGTGGATTTCTCATGAATGGCTTGATATTGTCCTCCACGTAATGAGTAAGTTCTTGCTCTATTAGTTTCCATGAGAGCTGGTTGTTAAAAAGAGCCTGGAACTTTCACTTTTTTTCTCTTGCCTCCTCTCTCACCATGTGATCTCTGCACAGTTGACCCCACTTTGACTTCTGCCATGAGTAGAAGCAGCCTGAGTCCCTCAATAGAAGCCAAGCAGATGCTGGCAACATGCGTTTTGTACAGCCTACACAACCATGGGCCAAATAAAGCTATTTTCTTTATAAATTACTCAGCCTCAGATAATCCTTGAAAGCAATACTAAATGGACTAAAACAGTAACTATGTGACTACTTTATACCAGAGACTCAAAATTTCTGAGCCTCAGTTTCTATGGCTATAAAATGGGGATGGAGATAATATTAATATCTAAATCACAGTGTTATTGTGAGTATTAAAGTGTAGTTAGAATATTGCCAGGAACATAGTAAGGGCTATGAAAGTGTTTGTTATTACTTTCTTTTAAGAAAATGGTAGGGGCTGGGCACAGTGGCTCAAGCTTGTAATCCCAGCTCTTTGGAAGGCCGAGATGGGCGGATCACGAGATCAAGAGATCGAGACCATCCTGGCCAACATGGTGAAACCTCGTCTCTACTAAAAGTACAAAAAGAAAATTAGCTGGGTGTGGTGGCATGCACCTGTAGTCCCAGCTACCCGGGAGGCTGAGGCAGGAGAATTGCTTGAACCTCAGAGGCGGAGGTTGCAGTGAGCCAAGATCATGCCACTGCACTCCAGCCTGGTGCCTGGCAACAGAGCAAGACTCTGTCTAAAAAAAAAAAAAAAAGAAAGAAAAGAAAAGAAAAAAGAAAATGGCAGGGTACTTTTGAATTACTTGGAGGCTAAATGGTGACAAAGGAGGACAGAGGAAGCCAAAAAAGAATGAGTCTTAATCTGATTAATTATATGTGGGTCGAAAGTAAATACCAGCACCAGGGAATATGGGGTAAGACAAGTGTTTTGCTAAATTAAGATATTAAATCTTATTTCAGATTATTTGAGCCTTCTATAAGACTTTAAGTGGGACCAATTCTCCCACTGAAGGCAGCTTTTTATTCATTTCATTATTAGCATAAATGACTTTCCCTCCTCTAAATGCACTCATAAGACCTATCTGACAGTTTCATCTCCTGAAGAAATTGTTTTTTATTACATGTGATTTTATCATGTAACTTTTCTTCCTATTGAAAATCAAGGCATGCCCCAAAACAATCTAATTTTGGGTTTTACTTTTAATGGAGGCTTTAATGTCAATGATTTGTCAAGGAATACAAAGTAATTTAGAAACCTATTTTGGAGTGATTGAGAAAATATTCATTCATGCCAGCAATATTCCAGCATTTTTTGTTTGAGACATCCATGGAAATGGTTTGAGTAGCTTACTCTAGTGATTTGCCAAGCTGGTGAAAAGAATTCACCACGTATCACAATAGCAGAGTTTATGAAGAGATAGAGCCATAGAAAATAAGGTTTCAAATTTCCATATCTGATGTATGGTCTCCCCCAGTTTGCAAAAGAAAGATACTACATCAGTAAACAAGAACAGTGAGGGGAATAATAAAACTTAAAGCTCTGTGGCCTAAGACAATAAAGGTTTTATTTGTTGCTCGTGCTACATGTACAACACAGGTCAGAAGGAGGCTCTGCTTTTCAGAGTCATTGAGGAACCTACACCAACAGAGACTCTATTTCAACAGTGTAACAGAAGGAAGGAAACGTGAAGATTAGGTACTGGCTATTAAAATGTTTGCCTTGAAAAAACACATGCTGGTTCTGCTCACATTTTATTAGCTGCAATCAGTCACATGTCCATGCTTAACTTCAAGGGGACTGAAAAGTACAATCCCACCATGTTCTGAGAATGATAAGGTCTGGAATATTTATGAACATCCTTGATTACCACCACAGATGTTCAACTAATTTACAGGAAAATTAGAAGTCTGTGTAAGATTGCTGCACTTTTAGAAAAATTAGGTCTGATTGTTTTTGTTTCAATACTCTTTCTTAGCCTGGGTTCTCAGAAAGTAATGTCTGAGGCAGGAGCTCTAAGCTACCAACAGTATTAGAAAGTATAACTTCAGGATAGCAAGACAAGGGAAAAAGGTAGGGTAATAAGAAGAGTAAATATTAGAGCATGCACTAATAGGTGGCATTGGTGGGCATGAAGCCTTTATTAGTCCATTTTCACACTGCTGATAAAGACATATCTGAGACTGGGCAATTTACAAAAGAAATAAGTATATTGGACTTACAGTTCCACATGGCTGGGGAGGCCTCACAGTCATGGAAGGAGGTTAAAGGCATGTCTCACATGGCAGACATGAGAGGAGAGCTTCTGTAGGGAAACTCTCCTTTTTAAAATCATCGACACCATGAGACTTACTCACTATCATGAGAACAGCATGGGAAAGGACTGCCCCCATGATTCAGTTACCTCCCACCAGGTTTTCCCACAGCACATAGAAATTAACATGAGATTTGGTTGGGGACACAGCCAAATCATATCATTTTGCTCCTAATCTCCCCAATTTCATGTCCTCACATTTCAAAACAATCATGTCTTCCCAACAGTCCCCCAAATTCTTAGCTCATTTCAGCATTAGCTCAAAAGTTTACAGTCCAAAGTTTCATCT
This sequence comes from Cebus imitator, assembly GCF_001604975.1. NCBI lineage: Eukaryota > Metazoa > Chordata > Mammalia > Primates > Cebidae > Cebus > Cebus imitator. The sequence continues at coordinate 2,028,230 of NW_016107658.1, read as the reverse complement.
GGCACAAGGCAATTCCCTTCCACCTATGAACCTCTAAAATCAAAAGCAAGTTAGTTACTTCCTAAATACAATGTGGTACGGGCATTGGGTAAATTCAGCCATTACAAATGGGAGAAATTGGCCAAAACAAAGGGGTCACAGGCCCCATGAAATTCCAAAATCCAGTGGGGCAGTCAAATCTTAAAACTCCAAAATGATCTACTTTGACTCCAGGTCTCACATCCAGGTCACTCTGATGCAAGAGGTGGATTCCCATGGTTTTGGGCAGCTCTGCCCCTGTGGCATTGGAGGGTATAGCCTCCCTCCCAGCTGCTTTCATGAGCTGGCATTGAGTGTCTACAGCATTTCCAGATGCGCAGTGTAAGTTTTGGTGGATCTATCATTCTGGGGTCTGGAGGACGGTGGCCTCTTCTCACAGCTCCACTAGGTGGTGCCCCAGTAGGGACTCTATGTGGGGTCGCTGACATCATATTTCCCTTCTGCACTGCCCTAGCAGACATTCTCTATGAGCACACTTCTCCACCCTCCCCCCCAACAGCAAACTTCTGCCTGGGCATCCAGTTGTTTTCATACATCTTCTGAAATCTAGGTGGAGGTTCCCGAACTTCAATTTTTAACTTCTGTGCACTCATAGGCTCAACACCACATGGAGGCTGCCAAGGCTTGAGGCTTGCACCATCTGAAGCCATGGGCCAAGCACTACATTGGTCCCTTTCAGCCATAGCTGGAACAGCTGGGATGCAGGGCACCAAGTCCCTGGGCTGCACACAGCATGTGGATCCTGGGCCTGGCCTAAGAAACCACTTTTTTTCTCCTAGGCTTCTGAGACTGTGATGGAAGGGGTTGCCATGAAGACCTCTGACATGCCCTGGAGACATTTTCCCCATTGTCTTGGTGATTAACATTCAGCTTCTTGTTGCTTATTCAAATTTCCACAGCTGGCTTGAATTTCTCCTTAGAAAATGGAATTTTCTTTTCTATTGCATTGTCAGGCTACAAATTTTCCAAACTTTTATGCTCTGTTTCCCTTTTGAAACTGAATGCCTTTAACAGCACCTAAGTCACCTCTTGAATGATTTACTGCTTAGAAATTTCTTCCATCAGATATCCTAAATCATCTCTCTCAAGTACAAAGTTCTACAAATCTCTAGGGCAGAGGTAAAATGTTGCCAGTGTCTTTGGTAAAACATAACAGGAGTCACCTTTTTTCCAGTTCCCAACAAGTTTCTCATCTCCATCTGAGACCACATCAGCTTGAATATTATTATCCATATCATTATCACGCTTTTGGTCAAAGCCATTTAACAAGTCTCTAGTAAGTTACAAGCTTTCCCACATTTTCCTATTTTCTTCTGAGCCCTCCAAACTGTCCCAACATTTGCCTGTTACCCAGTCCTAAAGTCGATTCCATATTTTGGGGTATCTTTTCAGTAACACCCTACTCCTCATACCAATTTACTGTATTAGTTCATTTTTGTGCTGCTGATAAAGATATGCCCAAGACTGGGAAATTTACGAAAGAAAGAGATTTATTGCACTTACAATTTCATGTGGCTGGGGAGGCCTCACAATCATGGCAAAAGGTGAAAGGCACATCTCACATGGCAGCAAACAAGAGAAAAGAGGTTGTGCATGGAAACTCCTTTTTTTAAAACCGTCAGACCTCATGAGACTTTTCCACTACTATGAGAGCAGCATGGGAAAGATCTGCCCCCATGATTCAACTACCTCCTATGTGTTCCTCCCACAATATGTGGGAATTAAAAATGAGATTTGGGTGGGGATACAGCCAAACTATATCAAAGTCCAATAGATTGCTTAAACTTTTGGTTCTAGCTTCTGAAATACTATAAAAACTATTGCATCACAAACTATGTAGCAGAGAAGGAATGAAGAATTTGTCCATTGACTTTTGTCTCTCATTGACCAAATTTTACTCTAAGGGGTAATTCATTCCTTTAAGTTACAGTTTGTGCACATAGCCACTGATTGGGTTTTATGGCACCTCACACTTCACCTACAATGAGAATTCCCTGGAGCAGGAGTTTGGTGGCAAGTGACCTGAGCATAAGATAAAGTGTTCAGTTATGCTTGAATGAAGTTGGATAGTTCTCACTCTGATTTGATCACCGAAGTGGTCGCTAGAAAAAAATAAGTAGCCATAGGCCTTGGAGACAGGTGAGAGCAAGATAATCTAATGTGGCATGTAAGAAGATTTGTGCTACAGCTCCCTGTCACTGAAAAAATACATTTTTAAAAGTTATTATTTCCTAGACAAAATTCAAAAGCCATAGTATTTACATATAAAATGTTATTATTTATTTTATTTATTTTTTTATTGAGATGGAATCTTGCTCTGTCACCCAGGCTGGAGCGCAGTGGCATGATCTCGGCTCACTGCAACCTCCCCAACCCGGGTTCAAGTGATTCTCCTGCCTCAGCCTCCTGGAAAAAGGGTTTATTCTTAATAGAAATGTTGAAAAAAACAGACAGAAATGACTCTTCCTCCCCATGTTATCTCCAGTAGAAAACTGTTAAAATTATCGGATATTAAAGAAATGTTTGTTAATTAAGCAACATTTAAATGTATAATGTTTATAAGACAGTCATTTTTCTAAATGGAAACTGAATCTGTCATTTTGGTGGGAGAAAATTAAAAATAATATATCAATAAGTGAAAATGAATCATTTCAAAACATCTTACTTCTCACAATCAAATTCCCAAAGAAGAGTTTCATGATGTGGAGAAGTAAAAGGGACATGAAGTGGTAATAATGATATGCTAACATAGGTACATATTAGGCCTGATGGCAAAGGGATGAGAAGTATCTCACAGATTTTTCACCCCAATTTCAAGATTTTCTAATTCATAAAAAGCAATTTTTAGAAGATGATATCATTGAAATCTTCTCGTTGGCTTTTCTCATCTTAAATGTTTAAAATTTTATCTAATTGTAAATCAATCATACCTTTATTTAAAGAGCTATGAAAAGTTTCTTAATATATAAAGGAAAATTTTGTCTTTAAATCTAGCAAATACTTTCACTGGTCAAAGAAAAAATATATTGTTTTCTTTCTCCCTGTAATCTGACTGCTTGTAGACAAAGAAAAGGACAATAATAAGTTTTAATTATACATTTCAAAACTCAACAGATTATAAAAGCTATTCAGGAATTACATGAGAAGATTCTCAGCATTAACTTGTGGGTGGTCAAGAGATGTTAGCTCTCATTCTTGAAGGCAAGATGGCCAAACTTATGAATTGAACCACAAAACTAAAATTCCCAAATTTGCAAACCGTTATAATGATTATATTCTTCAGGAGTGGCCTGTCTGTTTTTTCCTCTTTCTTTTTCCTTACTTAAGAATGGTTCAATCAAAGCATCAACAGTTTAAATCATCACACAGCTCTTCTTCTCCAATTATATCAACTAACATCAGATGTGAAAATAGAGCACACATCAAGCAAAAAGATGGAATTATAATATCTTCCACTTTAGCCAGGGAGTTAAGTGGAGCAAAGAATGAGAGCATGCACAAGAGAGATGGTGTAAATAGTCTTTTATGATTCATTCCTTGACTTTGAGAAAAAAAAGAAGATTGTGTTTGTTAACTCTAAAGTTTAGAGATGGACCTGGAAGCAGATGTCAGCAAGATGGCTGAAAAGGACATTCGATCACTTCTTTCCCCACAAAAACATCAATGTAAACAGTCAAATATATGCAAAAATAACTTCTGAAGAGCTAAGAACACCAGATGAGAGATGACAGAAGCTGGGAACAGCAAAGAAATAAAAATAATATATTTAAGATAATAGGAACAACAGTTTGCATTATCATTATAACCCTTTCCCCAACCCCAGGCAGCACATCATGGCTAGAGACACACTCCTCTTGAAAGAAGGAAATGAGCATTGAACTTTGCCTCAGACTCTAACACAAGACGCAGCACAGTAAAACCCAGTGCCGGGACTTCATGGCCCAGACTCTAGACCAGTATCCGTGAGCTAAACTTCTAGGCTTGCTCCACTACTGGGCCAACCCTAGCAGCCCCAGGCTTCAGACCAGCCCCAGCACTCAGCCAGTTACTGTGATCTCAGAGTTTATTTCTTTTTCTTTTTTTATTTTACTGCATTTTAGGTTTTGGGGTACATGTGAAGAACATGCAAGATATTTGTATAGGTACACACGTGGCAGTGTGATTTGCTGCCTTCCTCCCCATCACCTATATCTGGCATTTCTCCCCATGCTATCTCTCCCCAACTCCATACCCCCCACTGACCCTCCCCTATTTCCCCCCAACAGTTTATTTCTATTCCAGCATAACGGAAGGCTCCCACAGCCCTAGATATCAGGCTGGAACCTGTGGATTTAGACTACAGGTCAGTTCCTTTGCATACAGGCCCTAGGCCCACCAAGTACCAGGCTAGACCCTTTAGACCAGCCCAGAGTCAGGTTGGCATACGCTACCTTGAGCTTCAGACCCATCCCAGCACCAGGTAAGCATCTCTGACCTCAGACATCAGGCCAACACCTCCAGAGAGCGGCTCTAGTCTTGCCCAGAGCCAGGCCAGTCCCTGCAGCCCCACTCTTCAGGCCATCTCCTGTGTACCCATGCTTCAGCTGACCCAAGTTACAAGCTCATTCCAATAAATTGCAGTGCTGGGCTAGCCTTCGAAGACCTAAGCTCCAAAACCACATCCGTGGACTCAGGTTCCCGCTTGACCCCAGCATCCCTAGGATTCAGGTCAGCCCTTGCAGATCTAACCTCCAGGCCACCACATCCACACCAATTCTCTAGGGTTGTCTCCATAGGTTCAGGCTCTAAGACTCTCCCTGTGAGTTCAGGTTCTAGGCCAGCACTCATATGCTCAGCTTCCAGGACAGATCTCACATAACTAGGGCCCTGACCAGTCTCCACAACTTCAGGATCCAGGCCAGTGCTCATGGTTCTGGGCACTAGATCACCACCAATGATGTCAGGATCCAGACAAACCCCTACAAACCCAGGCCCGATTCCTTCCCAAGCGCCAGGCAGGCCCCAGGCCCTTGGCTAGTCCTAGTGGTCCCAGGCTCCAGCGGATCCAGGATCCAGGCCTATTCCAGAAGACCCTTGTGCCAAACCAGCCTCCACAGATTGAGTCCAGGCCACCCCTTCAGACAAGGCTTTAGACCACACCATGGACCCAGGGCCCAGGTGTACTGCCACTGACTCAAGCTGAAGGCTTGCCCCAGCAAAAGACCAGCTGGCTTTAACACTGTCATTTCCATGGGGGTTGTCTTCATTGGTGAACAGCTTGATTTTCTTATGATTCATCTTGAACTGGACATCACTAAAGAGGTTGGCACAGACCAACAGAACTTCACTGAGTGAGTAGTCAGATCTGTGACCCATCAGGTCTTGGAAATGTTTTGTCCCTGCTGCCCCTTAAACTGGTCAAGCTTTGGAATGTGGTTTGCACCTGGATTATCTAACTCCCATAAGACGTAACTATTTTTAAAATTCAATGAATTTTTGTCTTTCTAAGTATCATAAAACATCACTGCCAAGAGATCGTGATCACTACTTATGATCTTAGTCATGTACACACTTTGGATACACTGGATGTTCATGTAAAAAGGAATCAACTCATCTTCACTCTGAGATTCAAAGTTAGCTCAAAGGTAGCATTTTCACTCTGAGATTCAAAGATAGCTTCTTGCGATGGAGTTACCAGGAAGAGGGTTGGGCCACCATCATTGCTGTTTGGGAGACTTAGCTGTTTCAGCCTTTGGGCTTTGGACTGACTCAGGATCTGAAGTGGACCCCAAGCACAGCACATCTGCTCTACAAAAATGCAGCCAGATTAAGTTTTTAAGCCAGTCCCAAACTTTATTCCTCCTGACTGGGCAAGACCTCCAAACTGGGGTCCTCTGCCACCTCTTATAGGTGTGTTCAGGCTAGCAACACCCTGTGCCTCCATGGGACAGAGCTCCCAGAGGGAGCAGCAGGCTGCCATCTTTGGCATTTTGCAGTCTTCATTGGTGATACCTCCAGGTACTGGAAAACCCCAGGTGATTAGAGAATGAAATGGATCCCCAATATACCACAGCAACAGTCCTATGGAAAAGTGGCCAGACTCTTACATGAGGGCCCACTGTCATATCTCCTCACCAGGCAGGTCCTCCAGGTCTGGGCCTCTAGCCACCCCCCACCAGAGCTATAAAGCCAATAGCAACTTGGCAACCCCCTGGACAGAGCCTCCAGGGGCAACTGAAAGCCTCTGTGCCACTGCCTCTGCAGTGGAACTATCCTGACTGCCCTCGGACTAACAAATAAGCAAAGACCCAGACCCT
>NW_016107658.1:2007332-2021810 GCF_001604975.1 Cebus imitator | reverse complement strand
GCCCCAAGGAGAGGAGGCCAGTCCATCACCCATGAGTCCCAAATACCCCCAACTGCTCATCACCAGGAAGAAAACCCCTGGCTTGGGCCCACAGCACAGAACCTCCATCCTGGGCTGATTGCTCTGAGCAATTACTGACCCATATCTCTCCCAGGTGGAGTCCCCAGAAGAGGAGCACAGTGGCAGAGGCAACAAGCCAGCTGATGCAGAGCCAAGAAGGTTTGGTGAAGGAGCATCTGTAGTTGAGAATGGCCATCCCACTAGGTTCAACTTGTTTCCATAACAGACGTCAGCTCTAGGGGAACGGTTGGACATGATGTGCCCAGGTGGTCTTGCATATCAGATGGAGCTGGTCTGACCTGAGCACTTTTTGGTCTGCTGGCCTCTCCCAAACCCCCAGCCTGGCCATATCTGCTTACAGGGCAGTCTTGAGTGCCTGGGGGTCAACCTCATAGATTCTGCACCAGAGAATCATGCCTGACTGGTGAAGAGCTCCAGTGAGGCAGCCCTTATGGCTACATATCAGCCTGCATCTTCCCTCTCCATACTGCAGCTTCCCCAAGCCTACAGCAATCCCCAACATTATTTTGCTGGCATGTGTCTGCATGAACGAGATTTATTTTATTTGCCCCACCAGCACGCAGAGTGCATATTCCCCTCCAACCCCCAGTAATCAACATTGCAGATGGAGCCTTGGTGGACACAGAGCCAGCAAAACCTACCCCTGACAGTGCCCTGCCCTTGCACTAATGCTGCATGGAGAACAGGGAATCCTCCCACACCCTGAACAATTACTCCTGCCTAAAGGCATAGAGAAGTCATCAAGACCTATCTTGGACAGCACCCTACTTCAAGCCAACACTACCTCCAGTTTAACAGTGCACAGAGTCTCTAACAGGACCCTCCCTCTTGCCCCATTTTCTGCCAGTGGCCTTGTCTCTGTCACTGTGATTAATGACTGTAGGGAGGCAGGGACCCCTGCATCTGCTGGCAGTCTGCTGTGGCTGCCACACTTCATTCCCCCCAGAGCAGTAGACTCCAAAACTGGAGGAGCCAGAGAACAAAGTTGGGGCCCAATACAAATCCCCCAGAGTTAGAGCACACAGTCCAGGAGTTAGGGGATGAACGTTGGCCCACTAATATCTTCCAGAAATTAAGTTGATTGAATCCACCTTATACAACAATCAAACTCTCAAGGTCATCAAATAGAATAAAAGAAAAAAAATAAATAAAAAACAAAGATCAGCAAATTCAAAGACTGAGGCTAGATAAGCCCACAGTGATAAGAATCAGCCCAAGAACATTGAAAATTCAAAAAGCCAGAGTACCTTCTTTTCTCCAAATAACTGTATCACCTCTCCAAGAAGGGTTCAGAACGGGGCTTATGCTGAGATGGTTGAAAGGATAGAAGATGAATTGGAACAAAGTTCACTGAGTTATTGGAGTACATGAATATTGGCTTTCTGAAACAAGACAGCCAGACAAGAATACAGAAAAAAAAAAAAGAATGAAAAGGGATGAACAAACACTCAGAGAATTACAAAATTATGTAAAGACACTGAATCTATGATGGATTGGTATACCCGAAAGAGATGGAGAGAATGGAACCCACCTGGAAAATATATTTCAGGATATCACCCATTAGAAATTCCCAACCTAGCTAGAGAGGTCAACATTCAAAATCAGAAAATGCAAAGAACCCCAATAAGATATTCCATGAGAAAATTATCCCCAAGACACAAAATCATCAGATTTGCCAACATCAAAATGAAAGAAAAAATTTTAAAGGCAGCTGGAGAGAAAGGCCAGGTCACCTGAAAATGGAAGCCTATCAGACTAACAACAGTAGATCTCTCAGCTAAAACCTTACAAGCCAGAAGAGGTTAGCGCCAATATTCAACATTCTTAAGGAAAAGAAATTCCAACACAGAATTTTATATCTGGCCAAACTAAGTGTCATAAGCAAAGGGGAAGTAAAACTCTTTCTAGATAAGCAAATTCTGAGAGAATTTATGACCACCAGACCTGCTTTACAAGAGCTCCTAAAGGAAGTGCTAAATATGGAAAGGACCATTACCAGCCCCTACAAAAACACACTGAAGTATACAGACCAGTGACATTATAATGCAACAACATAAACAAGTCTGCAAAATAACCAGCTAACATCATGATAATAAGATCAAATCCAGACATACCAATACTAACCTTAAATGTAAATGGTCTAAGTGCCCCAATTAAAACACACAGTGGCAAGCTCAATAAAGAACCAGGACCCGTTGGTATGCTGTCTTCAAAAGATTCATCTCACAGGCAGTGACTCAAATGGCCTCAAAATAAAGGAACAGAGAAAAATCTACCAACCAAACGAAAAACTGAAAAGAGAAGGGGTTGCAACCCTAGTTTCTCACAAAACAGACTTTAAACCAACAAAGATTAAAAAAGGGAAAAAAAGGTATTGCATAATTTTAAAGGGTTCAATTCAAAACGAAGTTCTAACTATCCTCAATATATATACACCCAACGCTGGAGCACTCAGCTTTATAAAGCAAGTTCTTAAAGACCTTTAAAGGGACAGACTCCCATGCTATAGGGGTGGGAAATTTTAACTGACAATATGAGACAGACCATGGAGACAAAAAATTAACAAAGATATTTAGGACCTGAACTCAGCACTGGATCAAATGGACCTGACAGATATCTAAAGTACTTTCCACCCAAAAACAATAGAACATACATTCTTTTTATAATCAAATGAAACATACTCTAAAACAGATCAAATTATCAAAAGTAAAACACTCTTCAGCAAATGCAAAAGTACTGAAGTTATAACAAACAGTCTCATGGACCACAGCACAATCAAATTAGGAACCAAGACTAAGCATTTTTTCATGTTTGTTGGCCATTTGTAATATCTTCTTTTGAGAATTGCCTATTCATATCTTTAGCCCTCTTTTTGATTGATTGTTTGTTTTTTCTTGCTGATTTGTTTGAGCTTGTTGTAGATTCTGGATATTAGTCCTTTGTCAGATGTATAGATTGTGAAGATTTTCTCCCACTCTGTGGGTTGTCTGTTTACTTTACTGACTGTTCCTTTTGCCATGCAAAAGCTCTTTAGTTCAATTAAGTCCCAGCTATTTATCTTTGTTTTTATTGCATTTGCTTTTGGGTTCTTGGTCATTAAATCCTTGCCTAAACCAACTAGAAGGGTTTTTCCAATGTTATCTTCTAGCATTTTCATAGTTTCAGGTCTTAGGTTTAAGTCCTTAATCCATCTTGAGTAGATCTTTGTATAAGGTAAGACATGAGGATCCAGTTTCTTTCTTCTGCATATGGCTAGCCAATTATCCCAGCACCATTTGTTGAAAAGGTATCCCTTCCCCACTTTACATTTTTGTTTGCTTTGTCAAAAATCAGTTGACTGTAAGTATTTGGGTTTATTCTGGGTTCTCTATTCTGTTCCATCGGTCTATGTGCCTATTTTTACACCATTACCATGCTGTTTTGGTGACTATGGTCTTATAGCATAGTTTGAAATCAGGTAGCATGATGCCTCCAGATTTTTTCCTTTTGCTTAGTCTTGCTTTGGCTATGTGGGCTCTTTTTTGTTTCCGTATGAATTTTAGCATTGTTTTTTCTATTTATGTGAAGAATGATGGTGGCATTTTGATGGGGATTGTGTTGAATTGTAGATCGCCAACAAGCATATGAAAAAATACTCAGCACCAGTAAGGATCAGGGAAATGCAAAATCAAAGCGACAATGTAATACCAACTTACTCCTGCAAGAATGGCCATAATCAAAAATTAAAAAACAGTTGATGTTGGTGTAGATGTGGTGATCAGGGAACACTTCTACACTGCTGGTGGGAATGTAAGCTAGTACAGCTACCATGAAAAACAGTGTGGAGATTCCTTAAACAACTGAAAGTAGAACTACTATTTGATCCAGTAGTCCCACTACTGGGTATCTACACAGCAGAAAAGAAGTCATTATACCAAAAAGATACTCACACATGTACGTTTATAGCACCACAATTCACAATTGCAAAATTATGGAACCAACCCATCAATCAATGAGTGGATAAAGAAACTACTACTACTACACACACACACACACACACACACACACACACACACACACAATGGAATACTATTCAGTATTCCATCACAGTGACCTAGATGATATTGGAGACTATTATTCTAAATGAAGTAACTCAGGAATGGAAAATCAAACATCATGTGTTCTCACTAACATGTGGGAGCTAAGCTATGAGAATGCAGATGCATATGAATAATGAAATGGACTTTGGGGACTTGGGGGAAGGGTGGGAACAGGCAAAGAATAAAAGACTACAAATAGGATGCACTATATACTGCTCAGGTGATTGGTGCACCACAATCTCACAAATAACCACTAAAGAACTTACTCATGTAAACAAATACCACATGTACCCCAATAACATGGAAAAATAAAAACTTATAATAAAAAAATAATAAAAATTTAAAAAAGAAATAATAGAAATTCATTCAAAACCATGTTATTACAAGAAATTGCATGATCTGTTCATGAATGACTTTTAGGTAAAAAATGAATTTAAGACAGAAAGCAAGAAATTCTTTGAAACTCTTGAGAGCAGACAAAACAAGAGGACACAGCTAAGGCAGTATTAATTGGAAAATTTATGGCACTAAATGGTCACATCAGAAAGAAAGACCTCAAGTTAACAAGCTAACATTGCAAGTAAAAGAAATAGAGGACCAAAGCTACCAGAAGATAAGAAATGAAAATCAGAGCTGAACTAAAGGAGATAGAGACATGAAAGATCATTCAAAACATCAATAAATCTAAGAGCTGTTTTTTTTTTGAAGAAACTAATAAAATAGATAGGCAGCTAACTAGACTAATAAAAAAGAAAAGAGAGAAAGGATTCAAATAAACATAATCAGAAACAATAAGGGGTATATTACCATTGAGCCCACAGAAATACAAACAACCATCAGGGAATATTACAAACACCTCTATACACAAAAAGTAGAAAACGTACAAGAAATGAATAAATTACTGCAAACATACACACTCCCAAGGCTGAACCAGGAATAAATTAAATCCCAGAACAGATCAATAATGAGCTCTGAAATTGAGGCAGTCATAAATAGCCTACCAAACAATAAAGCCCATGACCACACAGATTAATAGCCTAATTCTATGAAATGTACAAAGAATAGCTTGTACCATTCCTATTGAAATAATTCCAAAATTTGAAAAGGATGGATTCCTCCTTAACTCATTCTGTGTGGCCAGCATCATCCTGATACCAAAACCTGACAGAGATACAACAAAGAAAGAAAACTTCAGGACAATACTTTTGATGAACATTGATGCAAAAATCCTCAACAAAATACTGGCAAACTGAATCCAGCAACACATAAAAAAGTTTATGCAGGCTGGGTGCAGTGGCTCATGCCTGTAATCTCAGCACTTTGGGAGGCCAAAGTAGGCAGATCACCTGAGGTTAGGAGTTTGAGACCAGCCTTCCCAACCTGGTGAACCCTGTTTCTACTAAAAATACAAAAAATTAGCTGGGCGTGGTGGCAGGCACCTGTAATCCCAGCCACTCAGGAGGCTGAGGCAGGAGAATACTTTGAACCAGGGAGGCAAAGGCTGCAGTGAGCCAAGATCATGCCACTTCACTCAAGCCTGAGCAACAAGAGTGAAACTCCACCTCAAAAAAAAAAAAAAAATTAAAAGCTTATGCAACTAGATCAAATAGGCTCTATCCCTGGGATGCAAGGTTGGTTCAAAATATGCACATCAATAAATGGGATTCATCACGTAAACAGAACTAAATAAAAAAAAATTTTCTAAGTAGGTGCAGAAAAGACTTTTGATAAAATTCAACATTCTTTTATGTTAAAAACTCTCAATAAACTAGGTATTGAATGAACATACCTCAAAACAATAATAGACATATGTGACAAACCCACAGCCAATATCACATCAAATGGGCAAAAGCTGGAAGCATTCCCCTTGCAAACCTGCACAAGAAAATTATGCCCTCTCTCACCAGAGTGTTGAAAGTTATTGCCAGAGCAACCAAGTAAAAGAAAGAAATAAAAGGCATCCAAATACCAAGAAAGGAATTCAAACTATCCCTGTTTGCAGATGACATTATTCTATATATAAAAAGCCTCATAGTCTCATCCAAAAAGCTTCTTAAGCTTATAAACAACATCAGCAAAGTCTCAGGGTACAAAATCAATGTGCAAATATCTCTAGTATTCCTGTACACGAACAACAGTTAACTGAAGAACCAAATCAGGGGTGTACTTCAATTCACAATCACCACAAAAATAATAAAATATAGGAAGACATCTAACTGAAAGGTGAAAGAGCTCTTCAAGGAGAACTACAAACCACTGCTCAAATAAACCAGAGATGATTCAAATGAATGGAAAAACATTCCACACACACGGATAGGAAGAATCAATATCATGAAAATGGCCATACTGCACAAAACAATTTACAGATTTGACGCTTTTCCTTTTAAACTACTATTGACATTCTTCCCAGAACTAGAGAAAACTATTTTAAAATTTACATGGAACCAAGAAAGAGCTCAAATAGCCAAGGCAATCCTAAGCAAATAGAACAATGCTGGAGCATCACACTACCGGACTTCAAACCGTAATACAAGGCTTCAGTAAATAAAACAACTTGATATGGGTACAAAAACAGACACATAGAGCAATGGAATAGAATAGAGAACCGAGAAATAAGGCCACAGACCTACAACCATCTGATCTTTGACAAACCTGATAAAAATAAGCAATGGGGAAACACTTCCTTATTTAATAAATAGTGCTGGAATAACTGGGTAATGTCACATGCAGAAGGTTAAAACTGAACCTCTTCCTTACACCATGCATAAAAATTAACTCAAGATAGATTAAAGACTGAAATGTAAAACCCCAAACTAAAACACCCTGAAAGACCACCCAGGCAGTACCATTTAGGACATAGGCATAGGCAAAGATTTCATGACAAAGACACCAAAAGCCATTGCAACAAAAGCAAAAATTGACAAATGGGAACTCATAAACTAAAGAGCTTGTGCACACCAAAAGAAACTATCAACAGAGAAAACAAACAACCTAAAGGATGGGAGAAAAGTTTTGCAAACTATGCATCTGACAATGGTCTAATATCCAGAATCTATAGGGAACTTTAACAAATTTACAAGAAAAAAGAAAATAACACTATTTTTTAAAAAGTGGGCAAATTATGTAAAGAGACACATTTCAAAAGAAGACATACATTCAGCCAACAATCATATGAAGAAAAGCTCAACATCACTGATTATTACAGAAATGCAGATCAAAACTACAATGAGATATTATTTCACACCAGTCAGAATAGCTATTATTAAAAAGTCAAAAAATAACAGATATTGGTAAGGTTGTGGAGAAAAAGGAATGCTTATACCCTGTTGGTGTATGTATAAATTAGTTCGACCATTGCGGAAAATAGTGTGGTGATTCCTCAAACACCTAAAGACAGGAATACCATGTGACCCAGCAATCCTATTACTGGGTATATGCCTAAAGGAATCTAAATTATTCTATTATAAAGACACATGCCCGTGTATGTTCATTACAAGATCATTCACAATAGTAAAGACATGGAATCAACATAAATGTCCATCAATCATAGACCTAATGAAGAAACTGTGGTACATATACACCAGGGAATACTAAGCAGCAGTAAAAATAACGAGATCATGTTCTTTGCAAGGACATGGATGGAGCCTGAGGTCATTACCCATAGCAAACTAACAGAGGTACAGAAAACCAAATACTGCATGTTCTCACTTATAAATAGAAGCAAAATTATGAGAACACGTTGACGCATAGAGGGGAACAACATCCACAAGGGCTTATTGGAGGGTGGAGAGTGAGAGGAAGGAGAGGATCAGGAAAAATAACTAATGGGTACTATGCTTAATACCTTGGTGATGAAGAAATCTGTACAACAAACCTCCATGATACAAGTTTTCCTATGTAACAAACCTGCCCATGCAACCCTCAGCTTAAAAGTTAAAAAGTATATTATAACCAAAAGAATACCCTAAATTCTGTATCTCTGTATTACTTGTATTTTTTATTTCATAATAAGGCAAAATTGTTGTCATATTTGACACTCTATCCACCCCAGAGAATCCTGGAATTTAATGAAAAGTAAAAATTAATAAATAAATAAATTCAATTTTTGGTTCAAAAACACTATACACATTTGTGCACTAACAAGGCTGGCTTTCTTGATAACCTGAGCAATTTCTCAAGGTAGACAAATGAGAGATAAAACATTTATGAAGAATAGTAATGACCACCGTTTTCTATTTTATTCAGACATACAAGAGTGTGTGCTCTGCTTAATTACCTATGGGCTCTGTGGCCCTTGGCAAGTTACTTTACTTCTCTGAATCCTAATTTTCTTTTTTAAAAAGTGCATAAAATACTTCTCTCTTGTGTTGTAAAGATAAAATGAGATAAAATAAAGATAAAGCAACAGGTGACTGGCACATAAAAGCACTAGCTTCAATTCTGCTTCCCCTTATTCTTTTACCTCTACCTAATTTTTCTTCATAAACATGTATTATAAGACACATACACATAACAAAACACACTACTATCCTTCTTATTTGAAGATGGTAGACTTGTCAGAAGCTTGGATTTTCAAATCAAACTGACCTACTGTTTAATTCTAGCTTCTCCACTTAATAACTTTAAGTCAGTTCCTTAACTTTTCAAACCTGCAGTTTCCTCATCAATAAATAGAAATGATAACAGAACCTACCTCTTAAAGTTGTTGTTAAATGGGACAAGCAAGTTAAAGACACTGACTGCCCTAATAGCTGGAAATACACAATAAATATTAGCTGTTTTGTACCTATTGCTGATATTCATAATATAATTATTATTGCAATTCATTAGTATTATTCCAGATCAGTATTTCTTAATTTCAGGGTGAGGATAAATGAAAAACATTTTTTTTCAAATATTATTTTAGATTTAGGAGGTACATGTGCATGTTTGTTACCTGGGTATATTGCATGATTCTGAGGTTTAGGATATGAAAGATCACGTCACTCAGGTATTGAGCATAGTACCCAAAAGTTAGTTTCTTGATCCTTGCCCGATTCCTCCCTCTGCCCTCTAGGAGTCCCCAGTATCTATTGTTGTCATCTTATGTCCCTGAGTACCAGATGTTTCATTCCCACTCATAAGTGAGAACATGCAGTACTTGCTTTTCTGTTTCGATGTTAATTTGTTTAGGATAATGACCTCTAGCTCCATCCATGTTGCTGCAAATGACATAATAATTTCATTCTTTTCTATGGCTATGTAGTAGTCCATGGTGTATATGTACCATATTTTCTCTATCTAGCCCACCAGTGATCAGCACCTAGGTTGATTCTGTTTCTTTTCTATTGTGAATAGCACTGTGATGAACAGAAGAGTGCATGTTTCTTTTTGGTAGAACTTTTTGTTTTCTTTTAGATGTACACCCAGTAATAGGATTGCTGGGTCTAATGGTAGTTCTGTCTTGCGTTGTTGGAGAATTGACAAACTGCTTTATACAGTAGATATATTAATTTACATGTCCCCCAATAGTGTATAGGCAATCGCTTTTATTCACAGCCTGGTTAGCTTCTGTTGCTTTTTGACATTTTAATAATTGCCATTCTGACTGGTATGAGATAGTATCTTATTGTGATTTTGATTTATGTTTCTTATTATTCATTTTACTTTAGATGCATACTATATCTGGCATTTCTCCCCATGTTATCCCTCCCCACCCTCCTCTCCCTCCCCACCCCCAATGTCTCTCCCCTGCCTCCCCAACTGTCCCCTGTGTGTGATGCTTCTCTCCCTGAGTCCATGTGTTCTCATTGTTCAACACCCACCTATGAATGAGGACATACGGTGCTTAGCTTTCTGTTCTTGGGTCAGTTTGCTGAGAATGATGGTTTCCAGATTCATCCAAGTCCCTACAAAGGACATGAACTCATCATTTTTTATGGCTGCATAGTATTCCATGATGTATATGTACCACATTTTCTTTGTCCAGTCTATCATTGATGGGCATTTGGGTTAGTTCCAGGTCTTTGCTATTGTACACAGGACTGCAATGAACATACGTGCGCATGTGTCTTTATAGTAGAATGATTTATTGTTCTTTGGGTATATACCCAATAGTGGGATTGCTGGGTCAAATGGAATTTCTATTTCTAGATCCTTGAGAAATTGCCACACTGTCTTCCACAATGGTTGAACTAATTTACACTCCCATAAACTGTGTAAGTGTTCCTATTTCTCCACATCCTCTCCAGCATCTGTTGTCTCCCGATTTTTTAATGATTGCCATTCTAACTGGCATGAGATGATATCTCAGTGTGGTTTTCATTTGCATTTCTCTAATGACCAGTGATGATGAGCCTTTTTTTCATATGTTTGTTGGCATCATATATGTCCTCTTTTGAAAAGTGTCTGTTCATATCCTTCACCCACTTTTGAATGGGGTTGTTTTTTTCTTGCATATCTGTTTTAGTTCTTTGTAGATTCTGGATATTAGCCCTTTGGCTGATGGGTAGATTGCAAACATTTTTTCCCATTCTGTTGGTTGCCAATTCACTCTAATGATGGTTTCTTTTGCTGTACAGAACCTCTGGAGTTTAATTAGATCCCATTTGTCTATCCTGGCTTTTATTGCCATTGCTTTTGGTGTTTTAGTCATGAAGCCCTTGCCTATACCTATGTCCTGGATGGTTTTGCCTACGTTTTCTTCTAGTGGTTTTATGGTGTTAGGTTTTATGTTTAAATCTTTGATCTATCTGGAGTTAATTTTACTGTAAGGTGACAGGTAGGGGTCCAGTTTCTGCTTTCTGCACATTGCTAGCCAGTTTTCCCAACACCATTTATTAAACATGGAGTCCTTTCCCTATTGCTTGTTTTTGCTGGGTTTGTCAAAGATCAGATGGTTGTAGATGTGTGGTCTTTCTTCTGGGGCCTCTATTCTGTTCCATTGGTCTATGTCTCTGTTTTGGTACGAGTACCATGCTGTTTTGATTACTGCAGCCTTGTAGTATAGTTTGAAGTCTGGCAGTGTGATGCCTCTGGCTTTGCTCTTTTTGCTTACGATTGTCTTGGCTATGCAGGGTCTCTTGTGATTCCATAGGACGTTTAAAGTGGTTTTTCCAGTTCTGTGAAGAAGGTCATTGGTAGCTTGATGGGGATAGCATTGAATCTATAGATTACTTTGGGCAGTATGGCCATTTTCATGATATTGATTTTTCCTAAACGTGAGCATGGAATGTTTCTCCATCTGTTTGTGTCCTCTCTTATTTCGTTGAGCAGCGGTTTGTAGTTCTCCTTGAAGAGGTCCTTTACATCCTTTGTTAGTTGTATTCCTAGGTATTTTATTCTCTTTGTAGCAATTGTGAATGGGTGTTTGCTCTTGATTTGGCTGTTTGTCTGTTATTGGTATATAGGAATGATAGTGATTTTTGCACATTGATTTCGTATCCTGAGACTTTGCTGACGTTGCTTATCAGCTGGAGAAGATTTTGGGCTGAGACGATGGGGTCTTCTAGATATACAATCATGTCATCTGCAAATAGAGACAGTTTGACTTCCTCCTTTCCTAACCAAATATCCTTTATTTCTTTTTCTTGCCTGATTGCTCTGGCTAGATCTTCCAATACTATGTTGAATAGGAGTGGTGAGAGAGAGCATCCTTGTCTAGTGCCTGACTCCAAAGGGAATTCTTCCAGCTTTTGCCCGTTCAGTATGATATTGGCTGTAGGTTTGTCATATATAGCTTTTATCATTTTTTGATACGTTCCATCAGTACCGAGTTTATTGAGAGTTTTTAGCATGAAGGGCTGTTGAATTTTATCAAAGGCTTTCTCTGCATTTATTGAGATAATCATGTGGTTTTAGTCTTTGGTTCAATTTATGTGATGGATTACATTTATGGATTTGTGTATGTTGAGCCAGGCTTACATCCCCAGGATGAAGCCTACTTGATCGTGATGGATAAGCTTCTTGATGTGCTGTTGCAATCAGTTTGCCAGTATTTTATTGAAGATTTTTGCGTCGATGTTCATCATGGATATTGGCCTGAAGTTTTCTTTTTTAGTTGAGTCTCTGCCTGGTTTTGGTATGAGAATGATGTTGGCCTCATAAAATGAGTTAGGGAGGATTCCCTCCTTTTGTATTGTTTGATACAGTTTCAGAAGGAATGGAACCAGCTCCTCTTTGTACGTCTGGTAGAATTCGGCTGTGAACCCATCTGGACCTGGACTTTTTTTGGTTGGTAGGCTATTGATTGTTGCCTCTACTTCAGCCCTTGTAGTTGGTCTATTCGGGGTTTCAGCTTCCTCCTGGTTTAGTTTTGGTAGAGTACGTATGTCTAGGAATTTATCCATTCCTTCCTGGTTTACTGGTTTATGTGAGTAGAGCTGTTTGTAGTAACCTCTGATGGTAGTTTGTATTTCTGTGGGATCAGTGGTGATATCCCCTTTATCGTTTTTTATTGCATCTATTTGATTCTTCTCCCTGTTCCTTTTTATTAATCTGGCTAGCAGTCTATTTTGTTGATCTTTTTCAAAAAACCAGCGCCTGGATTTATTGATTTTTTGAAGGGTTTTTTGTGTCTCTACCTCCTTCAGTTCTGCTCTGATCTTAGTTATATCTTGTCTTCTGCTAGCTTTTTGAGTTTTTTTGATCTTGCTCCCCTAGTTCTTTCAATTTTGATGATAGGGTGTCGATTTTAGATCTTTCCTCTCTTCTCTGGTGGGCATTTATTGCTATAAATTTCCCTCTCGATACTGCTTTAAAGGTGTCCCAGAGATTCTGGGAGTTGTGTCTTCATTCTGGTTTGTTTTAAAGAACATCTTTATTTCTGCCTTCATTTCATTGTTTATCCAGTCAACATTCAGAAGCAAGTTGTTCAGCTTCCAAGTGGTTGTGCAGGTTTGAGGGCGTTTCTTGATTCTGAGTTTTAGTCTGATTTCTCTGTGTTCTGATAGACTGTTATGATTTCTGTTCTTTTGCATCTGCTGAGGAGTGATTTGCTTCCAATGATGTGGTCAATTTTAGAGTAAGTGCAATGTGGTGCTGAGAAAAATGTATATTTTGTGGATTTGGGGTGGAACGTTCTGTATATGTCTATTAGATCCTCTTGGTCGAGCTCTGCATTCAAGTCCTGAATATCCTTGTTAATTTTCTGTCTCATTGATCTGTCTAATATTGACAGTGGAGTATTAAAGTCTCCCACTATTATTGTGTTTGAGTCTAAATCTCGTTTTAGGTCATTAAGAACTTGCTTTATGTATCTGGGTGCTCCTGTGTTGTGGCCGTGTATATTTAGCATAGTTAGCTCTTCCTGTTGGATTGATCCTTTTACCATTATGTAATGTCCTTCTTTGTCTCTTTTGATCTTTGTTGGTTTGAAGTCCATTTTATCAGAGACTAGGATTGCAACCCCTGCTTTTTTGTGTTCTCTATTTGCTTGGTAATTTTTTTTCCATCCCTTTATTTTGAGTCTATGTGTGTCTTTGTATGTGAGATGGGTTTCTTGAATAGAGCACACTGATGGGTGACTTTTTATCCAGTTTGCCAGTCTGTGTCTTTTGATTGGGGCATTTAGGCCATTTACATTCAATGTTAATATTGTTATGTGTGAATTTGATCCTGCCATTTTGTTGCTGGCTGGTTTTCTTTCTCATTAGTTGACTCGTTTTCTTCATTGCATTTTTGGTCTTTGCCAACTGGTTTGCTTTTGCAGTGACTGGTACTTTTTCCTTTCCATGCTTAGTGTTCCTTTCAGGAGCTCTTTTAGGGCAAGTCTGGTGGTGACAAAATCTCTCAATAATTGCTTGTCCATAAAGGATTTTATTTCTCTTTCGCTTATGAAGCTTAGTTTGGCTGGATATGAGATTCTGGGTTGAAAGGTCTTTTCTTCAAGGATGTTGAATATTGGCCCCCACTCTCTTCTGGCTTGTAGAGTTTGGGGATATCTGCTGTGAGTCTGATTGGCTTCCCTCTGTGGGTGACCTGACCTTTCTCTCTGGCTGCCCTTAGCATTGTTTCCTTCATTTCAACCCTGGTGAATCTGACAATTATGTGCCTTGGGGTTGCTCTTCTTGAGGAATATCTTTATGGAGTTCTCTGTATTTCTTGAATTTGAAATTTGGTCTTCCTTGCTAGGCTTGGGAAGTTCTCCTGGATAATATCTTGGATTGTGTTTTCCAGCTTGGATTCATTCTCCCCATCATATTCAGGTACACTGATCAAGCATAGATTTGGTTTTTTCACATAATCCCATATTTCTTGGAGGCTTTGTTCATTTCTTTTCACTCTTTTTTCTCTTGTATTGCCTTCTCTTTTTATTTCATTGAGTTGATCTTCAATCTCT
>NW_016107658.1:2003192-2007287 GCF_001604975.1 Cebus imitator | reverse complement strand
CTCCATCAAGTTGCTTATGTTCTTCTCTAAGCTGGTTATTCTAGTTAGCATTTCAAAAATCTTAAATTTTTTCAAGGTTTTTGGTTTCTTTGCATTGAGTTAGAAAGTGTTCCTTTAGCTCTGAAAAGTTTGTTATTGTCCACCTTCTGAATCCTGTTTCCATCAATTCTTCACACTCCTTCTCAGTCAAGTTGGATCCTGTCTTGCTGAGGAGTTGTGACCCCTTGAAGGAGAAGAAGTGTTCTGGTCTTTGATGGTTTCACCCTTTTTGCAGTGTTTTTTTTTTCCCATCTTTGTGGATTTACCTGGCTGTGGTGTCAGAGAGCTGCTTGATGAGGTGGATGTCTGCCTGTGGGGGCGCTACTGGGTTTCTAGGGACTCCTTAAGGTTACTAGGGAAGCTTCCTGTGTCTTTTTTGTTTATGCTGGAAGATTAGACCCGCTTCTTCAGCTGACCTGTAGGCTCTGCTGGGTTGTCAAGAATGCCGGCTGGTTGCTACGTAGGCTTCCTGTGTTTTTTGTTAAAACTTGTAGCCCAGTACCACCCCTCTAGTGGTGAGTTGTGCCCTTCCTCCACTGGGCTGGATCATTCAGGGTTCATCCCAGACTGTGGCACTGGCTCTGCAACCCACTAGAGTCAGAGCTTCAGCCCTCTGGGGTTTGTAGGGGAGGGTAAGGACCCGCCCAGCCACACCCCGGCAGTCTCCCCCTTTCAGCTTTGGTCGCTCTCCTGTCATGGGGTAGGGGCTGTCCACCTGCTCCCACTTACAGTTTCCTCTCTCTCCAGGTGGGGGGAGGGGGCAATAGTTCAGTCTGCAGACTCTTATTCCTGTAATTCCTGGTGCTTGACTGGCAAAGATTCCCTGTTCTGGGTATTGCTGAGGCTTTGAATGAAGCGCTGTATCTGGACCGGAGCACCAGAGGGGGAGCCTCCGACTCGCCAGTCAGATGCACTTTCTGGGTGAAGCAGCACCCCTACCCCTCAGTCTGCCCTGAGTGGACTTTGCTCACCCTCGGACCAGACCCGTTGAAATGTACCTGGTACCTCAGTTGGAGCTAGGAGATCTCTGGGTTTCTGCGTCTCTCTCGCTGGGTGTTGTGCACTGGAGTTGTGTCTAATCCACCATCTTGGAGCCTCCCTCTCCCTTCTGATTTATGTTTCTTTAATGAACAGTGACATGGAGCATATTTTTCATGTTTCTAGGCCACTTGTTTATCTTATTTTTAGAAGTGTCTGTTCCTGTCTTTTGCCCATTTTTTAATGGGGTTATTTGTTTTTTTCTTGTTGATATAAGTTCTTTATAGATTCTGGCTATTTGACATTTATTGGATACACAGTTTGCAAATATTTTCTTTAATTATGTAGGTTTTCTGTTTACTCTTTTGATAATTTCTTTTGTTATGCAAAAGTCCTTTATTTAATTAGGTGTCACTTGCCAATTTTTGCTTTTGTTGCAATTGCTTTTGAGGACTTAGTAATGAATTAGTTTCCAAGAGCAAAGTCCAGAATGATGTTTTCTAGGTTTCTTTCCAGGATTCTTGTAGTTTGAGGTTTACATTTAATGTTTAATCCACCTTGAGTTCATTTTTTTATACGGTGAAATGTAGGGGTCCAGCTTCATTCTTCTGCATATGGATAATCCACTATCCCAACACTGTTTATTAAATAAGAAGTATTTTCCCCATTGCTTATTTTTGCTTACTTTGTTATCAGATGCATTAAACAACATTTTTATGTGTTTCTTTTTATTGGGTTTCTTAGAGGCAGTGGTTGTAACTATTTCATCTTTCCTACTTCCACACTCATTACTAGGGTAAAAAATTGGAAACATAACTAGATGGCAAAAGAATTCTTGTTTTGGATTATTGAATTGTGTGAAAATGTGAGTAACTAATAAAGAATGATCCCTCCATCAACTGGAGAAGTCCTTCTGTCTAAGCCTGAATTGCATGGGCAGATCATATAAAAGACTCTTTGTAGTCCCTTCTCCCTTCCAGAATAACATATGCCAACTCTGATTAATCTAAGAACAAAATGAAGTGCTAGGTTTGGAGGCTACCCAACCAGTAATGCCACCAAAAATCATTGTGCACAACTGATTCCATGGTATATTCCAGGGGTATCTGCACAACAGATACCACTGCTGCCATCACTGAGCACAGATACCACAGCTTGCTATTGATATCAACAATTTAGGGATGGGCGCAATGACTCATGCCTGTTATCCCTGCACTTTGAGAGGGTGAGGCATTATTTGAGGCCAGGAGTTAAAGACCAGCCTTGAAAACATGGCAAAAACCTGTCTCTACTAAAAATACAAAAATCAGCCAGATGTGGTGACACATGCCTGTAATCCCAACTATTCTGTAGGCTGAGGCAGGAGAATTGCTTGAACCTGGGAGGCAGAAGTTGCAGTGAGCCAAGATCACACCACGGCACTCCAGACTGGGTGACAAAGCAAGACTGTGTCTCAAATAAATAAATAAATAAATAAAGGGAACTGGACACTACTCAGTTAAACAATTGCCTCAGGAATTGGTTTAGATGATGGTGAGCTAAAAAAAATAATTGCTATTCCCATACCAGAGTCCCATCTGGTCAGTTTGAATGTTTATGCCTAATTCTTATGTTAGTTTTGCCTCATATCACTTTTCCTTTGACAATATCACCCATCACCACCCAATCTCCATGGGCTGGGAATGTAACTGAAAAAATCTCATCACCTCTTGATTCACATCTTACTCTTTTTTGTCTCTCTACCTTCTCTACTGTTTTCCCATGTCTAAATCACTGAGGCCAAGGTAAAGAAATGCATTTTCCTTGGGAAAGTGGCAGCAATGAGTTTGCCCATTAAAGAAAAACCTATTATTTTTCTCTCTCTTTAATGAAGATGGATAAATATTACGCTGTAGCTTAACAACTTTATTAGCTATTGAATTATAGCCCTTTCACTAGGAGTCAAGGTAATTACTTTTTATAAAAAGGAGCAATGGGTTTAAGGGCACTTTGGTAGAAACTAGAGGCAACCTCCAATATAGGCATAAGTAATTCATGGTAAAAAATCACAAAGCAACAACCAAAGCAACACATTTCACAGGTGGAAGGAGTAGGATGTACTAGGCTACTCTGAACTGGGGTGTTAAATAGATACTGGTCTCCTGATGCTGCTGAATATCCACAAGGGAAAATGCAACTTAGAGACAACACTAAACAAGCCTTTTAATTTGTCATTTAGTACTTCAGCAGTAGGAAATATAGTATAACTGCTGGGTTATAGTGAGTCCATGCTCCTATTACTGACAGAGTTTGGCCTTCATAACTAAAAATATTTAAAGCCCTCCAGAAAACTCCAGAATTTCATGTACTCCTGGTGCATCATTCTGGACTAGAAAGTCCTCAAGTGTGCACTGGCTTTTCAAACTTATATATTGACACTCTTATTAAGCAATGAGTTACAGGGTAAGAGGGATGATTTGATTATGTCCAAAGGCAGAATTAACATCCCTCAGCAAATCCCAGTACAGTCTCATGCCATATAATGATATTTCAGTTAACAATGGACCACATATATGTAGGTGATCCCATAAGATTATAATGGGGTTGAAAAATTCCTATTACTTACTGACATTGTAGCCATTGTAACATGGTGGTAATGCTTACATTATACAACTCATGTTTGTGGTGATGCTGTATGTTTTGTATAAACTCGTGTTTTGTATAAACAAACCTACTGTGTTGCCAGTCATATGAAAGTAGAGCACATACAATTATGTACAGTACGTAGTACTTAATAATGATGATAAACAACTATGTTATTGGTTTACGAGTTTGCTATACTATGCTTTTTACCATTATTTTAGGGTGTACCTATTCTACTTACAAAAAAAATTAACCGTAAAACAGCTTCAGACAGTCCCTTCAAGAAGCATTCCAGAAGAAGATATTGTTATCAGAGGACATGAGAACTCCATGTCCTGAAGACCTTTCACTGGGACAAGATGTGGAGTTAAAAGACAGTGATACTGATGATCCTGACCTTGTGTAGGCCTAGGCTACTATAGGTCTCTTTGTGTCTTAGTTTTTAACAAAAAAAAA
>NW_016107658.1:2000696-2003182 GCF_001604975.1 Cebus imitator | reverse complement strand
AAAAAAAAAAAAAAAAAAAAAAAAATTCAAGTGAAAAGAAATTGGGAATTAAAAATAGAGAAATGCTTAAAAATAAGAATATAAAGAAAATATTTTTGTAAAGCTATACAATGTATCTATGTTTTAAGCTAAATGTTGTTACAAAAGCCAACAAATTGTGAAAAATTAAAAACTTGTAAAATAAAAACATTATAGTAAGCTAAGGTTAATTTATTATTGAAGAAATACACTTATAAATTCAGTGTAGCATAGATATACAACATTTATAACATCTAAAGTAGCTTAAAATAATGTTCTAGTCCTTCATATTCACTCAGCACTCACTCACTGACTCGCCTGGAACAATTTCCAGTCCTGCAAGCTTCATTCACAGTAAGTGTCCTATATAGGTGTATCATTCTTTATTTTTTATACTGTATTTTTGCTGTAACTTTTTTAGGTTTAGATATGTTTAGATACATAAATATTAAACATTGTGTTACAATTGCCTACAGCACTCAGTACAGTAATATGCCATAAAGGTTTGTAGCATAGGACCAACAGCCTATACTGTATACCATATTGCCTAGGAGTTTAGTGGGCTATACAATCCAGATTTGTGTAAGCACATTCTGTGAGGTTCCCACAATGAAGAAATTGCCTAACAATGCATTTCTCAGTCCCTGTAGTTAAGCGACTGTACTTTAAGGAACCTGCTGAACAAAAGGAACACCTAGGCATGTTGAGGGCTTTTTTTATGATGTGAAAGAAAAGAAGGGGTTGCGACCTGTTGTTAGGGGAAGAAGGACATAAAATTTTATTTAGGAGGCACATAATTTGAAGTCATGCCGTTTGATTTGATTATATTTCTGCCATTTTGGCCTTTACTAAGAGAAAAAAATGGCATTTTCTACTATTTCTTGTTGGTTGGTTCTTTTATATAACCTCTTTTGCTAAGGGTTCTCTTCAAAGTAATAAAGACTGTAGCACCTAAAATGTTTCTATTTATTTGTTACATAGAAATAAAAAATAATAAACCATTTTTAAAGCCAACAAGCTGCAAAAGAAAAAATACACCACTAAGCAAGATCATCAGAATATCACAAAGAAAGCTTGGCTTTCCCAGGTAGTAGTCATTTGTTGCTGTTTTCAGATTAATAGCCAAACAGTTTAGAAACTTCATCTTCCCTACATTCACAGCATAACATTGGATATTGTAATGCAGTGTTAAAAAAGAGGGTTTATCAGATAGTCCAAGACACTAGCAGAAGGGGAGATAAGTTTTGATCAGTTATAAGAGAAATAGGGATTTTTTTTGTTAAATTCAACCTCTTCTACCCCTCATATTCCTCTAAATATTAATTATCTTCTTCTCATATTTTCATTTCCATTGCCACAATCTTGGTCTACATTTCATTCCAAGAATCCCTCATCTCCAATTTCTCCTAATTAAAATTCATTGTTTCCCAAGAAATACTACAAAGTACAGGCCTTATTATGACATTCTTATACTGAGATACATTCAGTAGTTCTTCGTTGCTAATTTAATGAAGTTCGCATTTCTTGGTCAAACCTTTCCATGATTTTATCTTTGGCTACCTGTCTATTCCATCTCCCAGAGGATGTTACTTTTAATTAATTTAAACTAAAATAATTATTTAATCCAATAATAATACATTTTATTCTATAGAAATTTGGAAGGAAGTTCTAAATATACTCTTACTGAAGCCTTTCTTAAAGTGATCGCCACTCTTTCTTCACTCTAATAGCATTTCATTTGTACTTTTTTATAGCAGTTAGCACATTCTGACTTGAATTAGAGTTGCTCATTTCCTGAAAAATATTATTTAAACATGCCTGGTGATAAACAAATATTTATTAGATTAATAAAACAGTGGACTTACTTTCAAAAGCTGACCTTCAGACTAAGTCAATGGAAGAGACAGTCTATTTCTTTAATTGAAAGATATCTTATGGTCAGCAGGGTCACTGAAAAATGACAGGTTATTTTCCCAGGATGAGACATCAAGCTGAAATATTCGTAACTTGTGGTAATACTGAATATGTGATAGCATTTCAACATTAAGTTGATGAAAACAATAGAAATACTACTCATATTTGAAGATACAGGTATCACTCATATTTTTCTCTCTTAACATAAATAGCATAGCAAATGCAATATTATGAGGGATTACAGCTGAAGCAGTTCTCATGATGCAAACCATACAAGGTATTCAAAGTTTTAAAAAATTTAATATACGCATAGGTATCCCTAGAGTTGACAATGTTCAAATACAGAGCTGTCAGTTATTCTTTCATTTTCAGGAAACTTTCACTTTGCAAATCTAAAAATGAGCTATAGGAGGGCCTTTTTAAAGAAAGCAGCTGTAATTTTTATTTTTGCTTTTAACCTGTTGTTATTAGCAAATACTATTTCTTTTGCAACGAATAGTCCTTGTGGGATATATTCCAACAGGGGCAAGAAAGATCAAGAGTCATCTGTGCAA
>NW_016107658.1:1997130-1999456 GCF_001604975.1 Cebus imitator | reverse complement strand
GCCTCATGTATGTCTTCTTTTGTAAAGTGTCTGTTCATATCCTTTGCCCACTTTTGAATGGGCTTGTTAGTTTTTTTCTTGTAAATCTGTTTTAGTTCTTAGTAAATTCTGGATATCAGTCCTTTGTCAGATGGGTAGACTGCAACAATTTTTCCTCATTCTGTTGGTTGCCAATTCACTCTAATGACTGTTTCTTTTGCCATGCCAAAGCTGTGGTTTGATTAGGTCCCATTTGTCTATTTTGGCTTTTGTTGCCAATGCTTTTGGTGTTTTGGTCATGAAGTCCTTGCCTACACCTATGTCCTGAATGGTTTTGCCTAGATTTTCTTCTAGGGTTTTTATGGTGTTAGGTCTTATGTTTAAGTGTTTAATCCTTCTGGAGTTAATTGTAGTGTAAGGCGTCAGGAAGGGTCCAGTTTCTGCTTTCTGCACATGGCTAGCCAGTTTTCCCAACACCATTTATTAAACAGGGAATCCTTTCCCCATTGCTTGTTTTTGACAGGTTTCTCAAAGGTCAGATGGTTGTAGATATGTTGTGTTGCCTCCGAGGCCTCTGTTCTGTTCCATTGGTCTATATCTCTGTTTTGGTACCAATTCCATGCTGTTTTGATTACTGTAGCCTTGTAGTATAGTTTGAAGTCTGGCAGTGTGATGCCTCCTGCTTTGTTCTTTTTGCTTAGAATTGACTTGGCTATGCGGGCTCTCTTTTGGTTCCATATGAAGTTTATGGTGGTTTTTTCCAGTTCTATGAAGAAGGTCATTGGTAGCTTGATGGAGATAGCGTTGAATATGTAAATTACTTTGGGCAGTATGGCCATTTTCATGACATTGATTCTTCCTAACCATGAACATAGAATGTTTCTCCAACTGTTTGTGTCCTCTCTTACTTTGTTGAGCAGTAGCTTGTAGTTCTCCTTGAAGAGGTTCTTTACGTTCCTTGTTAGTTGTATTCCTAGGTGTTTTATTCTCTTTGCAGCAATTGTGAATGGCAGTTCATTCTTGATTTGGCTCTCTTAAGTCTGTTATTGGTGTATAGGAATGCTTGTGATTTTTGCACATTGATTTCGTATCCTTAGACTTTGCTGAAGTTGCTAATCAGTTTCAGGAGAGTTTAGGCTGAGATGATGGGGTCTTCTAGATATACAATCATGTCTTCTGCAAATAGTGACAATTTGACTTCCTCCTTTCCTATTTGAATACCCTTTATTTCTTTTTCTTGTCTGATTGCTCTGGCTAGAACTTCCAGTACTATATTGAATAGGAGTGGTGAGAGAGGGAATCCTTGTCTAATGCCCAATTTCAAAGGGAATGCTTCCAGTTTTTGCCCATTCAGTATGATATTGGCTGTTGGTTTGTCATAAATAGCTTTTATTATTTTGAGATACGTTCCGTCAATACCTAGTTTATTGAGGGTGTTCGGCATAAAGGGCTGTTGAATTTTGTCAAAGGCCTTCCCTGCATCAATTGAGATAATCATGTGGTTTTTGTCTTTGATTCTGTTTATGTGGTGAATTACATTTATAGACTTGCGTATGTTGAACCAGCCTTGCATCCCTGGGATGAAGCCTACTTGATCATGGTGGATAAGCTTTTTGATGTGCTGTTGCAATGGGCTTGCCAGTATTTTATTGAAGATTTTTGCATCTATGTTCATCATGGATATTGGCCTGAAGTTTCCTTTTCTTGTTGAGTCTCTGCAGGGTTTTGGTATCAGGATGATGTTCTTCTCATAAAATGATTTGGGAAGGATTCCCTCTTTTTGTATTATTTGGAATAGTTTCAGAAGGAATGGTACCAGCTCCTCTTTGTATGTCTGGTAGCATTCAGCTATGAACCCATCTGGGCCTGGGCTTTTTTGGGGGTGGTAGGCTCTTAATAGCTCCCTCAACTTCAGGCCTTGTTTTTGGTCTATTCTAGGTTTCAACTTCTTCCTGGTTTAGGCTTGGGAGGATTCAAGTGTCCAGGAATTTATTCATTTCTTCCAGGTTTACTAGTTTATGTGCATAGAGTTGTTTGTAATAATCTCTGATGATGGTTTGAATTTCTGTGGAATCTGTGGTGATATCCCCTTTATCATATTTTATTGCATCAATTTGGTTATTCCCTCTTTTCTTTTTTATTAATCTGGCTAGTGGTCTATTTTGTCGATCTTTTCGAAAAACCAACTCCTGGATTTATTGAATTTTTGAAGGATTTTTTGTGTCTCTATCTCCTTCAGTTCTGCTCTGTTCTTAGTTATTTCTTGTCTTCTGCTAGGTTTTGAGTTTTTTTGATATTGCTCCTCCAGCTCTTTCAATTTTGATGCTAGGGTGTCAATTTTTGATCT
>NW_016107658.1:1992155-1994551 GCF_001604975.1 Cebus imitator | reverse complement strand
CTACTGCTTATTTTCCTAGGTGTTCTGTCCCAGGGAGTTAGGGCTTTATTTATGAGTTCCCGTTGTGATGCTGTCTTTTTGTTTTTTTCTTCCAGGGCTTCCCTGCCCAGCGAGGAGGCAGCCTAGTCACTGTCTGCCTGCAGAGGCTTTGCTGAGCTGCTGTGGGCTCCGCCCAGCTTCCGTGTGATCTTCCCTGCAGTCCTGTTTATATGGGTGTAGTTAGAATTGCCTTGGCAATGGTGGCCCGCCTCTGTTATGGCAGACTCTCTCTGTAGTGGCAGGTTGCCTCGGCAATGGCGGGTTGCCTCAGCAATGGCAAGCTGCCTCAGTGATGGTCAGACTGCCTACATAGTGGTGGAGTGTCTCAGTAATGGTGGATACTCCTCCCCCACACAGCCGGACCATCCCGGGTTCAGCTGTGCTTGCTGTGAAACTCTGAACCCAGAGCATTTTCAATTACTGGTTGTTTTTTTTATTGTGGGGGAGGGGGTGGGACCAGCCGAGCCTGATCACCTGGCTCCCTGACTCAGAGTCTTTTTATTGTTGTTGTTGAATGGTCAACTCTCTCCCAGTGTTCCAGTCACCTGTTGAAAAGGCGCTGGGATCTCCCGTGCCGTGACTCACTGAGCCAGCTGAAACAGTGATGCTGAGATTCCTGGCGGGTTTTTTGCCTAGGAATCTCCTGGGCTGGCTCGCTATTTCAGATAAATGGGTGACTGCCATCTCAGGGCTCCAATCGCCAGCTAAGAGGGCACCCGAGCCAGCATCTTTTGTACGGAGAACTGCCGCACCAGGGCGCGAGCAAAGCAGCCATGTGGGCCGAAACAGCTGCGCCGGTGGAAACAGCCACGCTGGTGACCCATGGGGCTCCTCCGCCTGGGAATCTCCTGGTCTGTGGGCAATAAAAATCTGTCTGGAAATGCGGCATCCACTCACCCTCTGCACTTTCACTGGGAGCTGCAATCCTGAGCTGTTCCTAGCCGGCCATCTTCCCCTGATCCACCCAAATTTCCATTTTTTTTTATCATCGTAACATTTACTGAACACCCATAGAATTCATAATGCCATAAGAAGAATCAAACGGGTAGAAATGAAGGCAAATTAATTCTACCCAAACCTATTTACTTGGTAAAAAATATAAGAGGATACAATACCTTTGATAAGGACATTAAAATGGGACTTTAATGGAATCACTTCTAGTCAGCCTATTCTCTTGCCCCAGACTGAATCCCTGCCCTCAAAGATCTCTTTTGCCCCCCACAAAACTGCATCTATTAAAGAAAGACATATTCGTAAATAAATAATATACACACATTTCCTTGGGTAAGTGATCTCACTTACTTCCATATACAATGAGTGCCAGGCATTGTGTCAAATAGTTCGTATGGATTCTTTCATTTAACAGTCACATCTATGAGACATTTACTATTTCTCATCGTATTATACAGAAAAGGAAACTGAATCACAAATAGCTTAACTTTCCCAGGGTCACATAGCTGGTAAATGGCCTAGAAGTGAATTACGTCCAAGTTTGTTCACAGTTTGCACTCTCAGCCATTATGTGGCATTGCCTCCCTTCCTAGGAGAAAGCAGTGGTTCAAAGGCCATCACCCTGAGACACTCATTGGCTAAAATGCTGCAGAGATCTTTGCTAACAGAATACTAGACAGAGATTCTGAAAACTAAACCAATCACCAGTCATGGGGTAAATTCTGAGACTAATGGAAAATTTGATAGTATAAGCACTAAGATGAAGATCCTCCGTCAACTCCCCAAGGGCTATATTTTTCCTTCAATTTACAGAGTCATGTGGTTTTCAGGATAAACATAAAAAGCAAAATATACCCCAAAGGCAAACTTGACATTCAGCCAGTTTAAGAAAAAAAGAACAATTTAACATTTATCTGGAACTTTAGTACTTCAATACTTTCCACAAACCATTTCCTTCGGCACCTAATTCAACATAATTAGATAAACAATTATGAGAAAACAAAAGGAATAAAGAGTAGAAATGGCTCATGCCTTTTATTCTAATACTTCAGAACATATTACAAGTATCCATTAATGCTCAGGTAATATGTATCAAAAATTGCAACATACAAAGGATGAGAAATTGCATTATATCAAGTACATTTTAGAATCTAAACTGAGTTGGAGATTTGATTTGATTGCACATCTGGTGTTTTTCTTTAGTGTGTATTTTAGGGTGGGCAGGATTGGGCAAAAATGTCAACATTGGTTTGTTCTGGAAGGGGAATATTATTCTTAAGTATTTGTTAGTATGTGCTTTTATATACATACAGACAAATCTATACATCTCTGCAAAGTTCTGGTCTCTATCTACAGTATATCATGATAAAACTGTTTAGCTCCAAGTAAATGACTGTAATGCAAAA
>NW_016107658.1:1974390-1991200 GCF_001604975.1 Cebus imitator | reverse complement strand
TTGCTTTTGCCTCCTTGACTAGTACTGAAATAACCTCATCCCAAACTCTATTAAATAATTTTACTTTTCTTGTGTTCCAATACTGTCACCATCTCTTTGTTCTGGTCCTACACTCTGTTATGCCTCTCCAGTTCTGGTTTACATGCCTATTTCTGGGATACACTAATGCCTGAAGGCCAGTGTGACATCAACTTACCTTTATAAGATACAATACAGATTCCAACACAGTGTAGATGAGAAAACCTGAAGAATTAGGACTGATCTTTGAAGTTGGGGTCTACTTAATAAAAAGGAAAGATTGGAACTATTGGTATAAAGTACTAAGCTCCATTGCCTCCATATTGTGTATGAGTTTCTTTATTGTTAGATGTAACATATCTATCTTACCCAGGCTGGAAAAAAATGAAAATAATATTACCTATCAGTAGTGGAGACACTTTAAAAAATAGCAATTTGTAATTTCATAAAGAGGAAAGTAGAAGACTCTTGCTTTGCATCCTATAAGATCTTTTCTAATCTTGTAATGCAAGATAAGTAATGTCACTGAACCATAAAATCTCAGTAGGACAGTTTCATATTCCTATACACATGCTGTGCATCTTTTCTGCTTGCAGAGTTCCATTTCAAGAAAACTGGAGGTGCTGACTTAAAAAGCCTGAACCTGTGTATTTAATCTACATCCTTGGGACTGCTACCCAGTGACTAGGGTATGCCCTTTTAGAGGAAGTTCCTTCAACCTGAAGTAAAAAATATTAATTGACACAAATTTAATTTTTTCTCCAAAGGGAAATTGTTTTTCTTCTTAATCATGTGTTTTTGTATTTTTTTGTTTGTTTTTGACACAGAGTCACATTCTGTTACCCAGGCTGTAGTGCAGTCGTGCAAACTCGGTTTACTGCAAACTTTACCTCCCAGGCTCAAGCAATCATCCCAACACCAGCTCTGCAAAGTAGCTGGGACTAAAGGTGCATGCCACCACCCTCAGTTATTTTTTGTAACTTTTATAGAGATGGGTTTTCACTACATTGCCCAAGCTGGTCTCGAACTCCTGACCTCAAGCAATCTGCCCACCAAGGTCTCCCAAATGGCTGGGATTACAGGCATGAAACACCACACCTGGCCACAATCATGTGTTATTAGCCTCCAGACCAAAGGGCCAATTAATGACTGAATAACCAGATAAAAGGTGTGTTACCTGGAGAATTGCCTTCC
This sequence comes from Cebus imitator, assembly GCF_001604975.1. Taxonomy (NCBI): domain Eukaryota; kingdom Metazoa; phylum Chordata; class Mammalia; order Primates; family Cebidae; genus Cebus; species Cebus imitator. Next base: position 1,989,988 of record NW_016107658.1, on the reverse strand, counting down.
AGAGCCAGCATTTTGATAATGTCCACTGGGAAGTACTTTCTGAGAGATTTTTAAGTTGAAAAAAAGAATCTTCTGCCTGACTTTCCTATGCTTTGCGGGCCCCTGTGTTCTGAATACATTGCTAATAACTTTGGAAGCCATTTATTATTTCCTGTATTCTTGGGACTGTTTGATATGTTTAAGGTGGAGGAGGGGAAAAATCTGAAATAACCATGGCCTAGAGGCTTGGAGCTTGAGGAGTAGCAATCTGCTTGCTTGATTTTCTAGTTAAAATTTTTTTTTTCTTCCTGTAGATAAACAGATCGTCAATCTTCTGTTGCTTAGCTCACATGCCAAGGTCTTTCTGCTTTCATTTATGTAATGTTTCTCAGTAGCATCTCTGCTTTGGTCCTGTATACTAAAAGGTGATTTTCTTAGCTATCTGTTTATCACAGGAACAATACTATTACCATCTTTGATACTTTGAATCCTGACACCCAGAAAGCAAACGTAAATTACTCTGTTCTGCTTCTAATTCCTAGTGGAAATTTTTATCTTTTATATTAGTTTTTTTTTTTTTTTTATATATTTTTTTTTCCATCATTTCTTATATTATTTTTTTTTTTTTTTTTAAATTCCAACCTGAACCGAGGAACCAAAACAAAACTGCAGACTGGTGAGAAGAGGTATGGCTTAATAGATGACAACTTTCTTTCGGGAGTTGCATGTTTCCTCCCTTCCTTTCCTCCCTCCTCTCTCTCTGCCTCCCTCACTTCCTTTCTTCCTTCATTCCTCCCTCTTTGCCTTCCTTCCTTCCTTTTTCTTTCCCTAACTTACTTACTTTCTTCCTCCTTTTAGCAAGCATTAATTAACTGAGGGCCTATAATGTGCCAGGTGCCGTGTTAGGCATTAGAAGTACAGAGAATAGTTTAAAAAAATTTGCAATTTTTGTGGATAGACACACTAGCATAAGTACTTGAAAAATGAATACACCTAAGATGAAGGAGTGCATCAGGAAATGGATGCTGATCACTATAGCACATATAAATGGAATAAATATAAGGAAATTGCTACTTTCTGCTTAGAATTGAGGTGAATCTTGCCCCTAGGAGAAGGCTCTATATCACAAATCCCAAAAGAATAAGAATGCAGTATGGGATATAAAATCCAGTTGAAATATACTCATGAGACAGCAAATTATGCACCAAGAGCATTTTGCAACTAAAATAATAAAATCCCAAAGTTGAATTTACCTTTAATGATTATATAACTCTACTAAGTGATGCATAGAATTGTCTTTTCTGATTCAGCTAAGGTTTATCCAGAGCCTTTTTATGGGAGTCTCTTTAGTTACAAATCTTGAGAATAAAAACTCCCACATAAATGACTCAACTAAAGAATTCTTAAATATTGAGACTCAATTTGAACATAATTTAGTCATTCATTTCAACAAACAGTATCATGCTGAAGAAGATTATAGGGGGCATTTTGTAGGCACTTTGGGAGATTCAAGAAGCGTACAGTCTATTAGGAGAGATAAGTGATATATTACTTAGTTTGAAGTACATAAATGCTGTTTATGTGAGCCAAAATGGTGGAATGTTAATGATTTGATAAAGTTCAACTTAATACTGAAAGGCAAGATCACAAAGGAAAAACATAACTAATATAAAAGAGGTGCAAAAATAGTATCCTAATTGATCAGATAGAGGATCAAGTATTGTTGTCTCAAAAGCAGAGGTGTCAAAGTAATATTTTGGGTAGTTTTTATAGAATACGGCTGCAAATTTTGTACACAGAGACAGAAATGGGTAGAACAGCAGGAACGAATGTATAGAGTTAGTAAAATACATGGAGTATACAGCAAGTAACCTGTAGTTCAACTGGAATGAGGGACATAGATGTGAAGATAAGTCATGAGATACAACATTAGGATGAGCAATGGAATCAAAACCGTAAATAGTCTTGTACACCCAACTATGAGTTTTTAACTCAGTTCAATAGATAATGAGGAGCCTTTGAGGGATTTGTTATGGCAGGATTGTACCAAATCAGAGCTGGATCTCAGAAACTTAATTGTCAGTGATGTACACAATGTATTAACAGCGAATGGAATGAAAAACAAAGGGAAATGTCAAATATCAGAGTAAAAATGGTTAAGACGCTGGGAATTGTAGAAGATTAAGCCTTCTGATGAAGAACCAAACATATAACGGTTGCTTATCCACAGACATTCTGATAAATGGGTAAGTATAATTTGCTTCTGAAATTGCTGGCTTTTTCTTTTTTGTCTTCTTTTCTCCTAACTTTGGGCACTTACTTTTTTCCTGTGCTTGCCAATTTCTTTCATTAAAATTAGTTCTCATGTAAAAACCATTCTAATAATTCATTTACAATGCGGTATAAATGAGCACTACAGCTTAGTATGATACCTTTTCTGCTCCTCCTCCATCCCTGGCTCATAACACAAAACAGTAATTTAGTTGATTTGCGTATACAGCTGACAGTGGAAACTTCCTCAGTAGTAGAAGAAATAAGGGACTGTACTATATGGCTCTATTTGTCCACTTATATTAAATTATTAACTGCAGTGTCATTGGATCCATGAGGGGACTTATCAGGAAAAAGGGAATAATACACACACAGAATTAGAGAAGTATCTTAGTAGAGACCCTAGACTTCACTTTGCTCAACTATGCATTCAAACAATGATTTGATTCTAAAACATTTCTAACAAGTAGTCAGCTAGCCTCAGCTTGAATATGTTTTGGATGAAGAACACTTTACCATCATAGGCAGCCAATTTTATCTCGATTTTAATTATTAGTACTGATCTTTCTTGAAAGTCTAAATTTGCCTTCCAACTCATTGGTCAAAGACTATTCTCTAGGGTGACAGAATAAATTTGCTCCCTCTTCCAAAGAATATCCCACTAAACATTTGAAAAGAGGTATCATGCAACCACTATATCTTATCTTCCTACAATAAATATGCAATTTATTTAACCCTAAATAGAATAATTTCAAGTTTTCTTATTCTGGCTACTTTCATTTTGAAAATCTCCAGGCTAACCAATCCAAGACCCTTGAGTTTTATCTAAAAATCAAAGGGCAAAAAGTTCAATTACCCTCAAATCATTTATAAACATGTATTTTGAAGATGTAATAAAAAAACTTGCTTATTATTAATTAGAATATACTTTTATAGTGGCTTTATCTATAATAGCAAAAAACTAGAAACAACACAAATGTCCAACAGTAAGAGAATTTAAAAAATAGTATATTCATACAAGGAATACTATTCATCAGTTAAAAAGCAGCAAACTCTTCATATATGGAACAATATCAGGTTAATCTTAAATGCATTATGTTAAGCAAAAGGATTTGGACACAGAAGACTAATGTTTTCTCATATTCATATTAAGTTCAGGAACAAGCAAAACCATATATGGTGATAGAAATTAAAATAGCAGTTGCTTAGGTGAAAATAATTAATTGGAAAGAACAAGAGGGAGCTTTCTCATGTGATTAATATGTTTTTTATTTTGAACAGAGTTAGTAATTACTTGGATGTACACATTTTTCAAAAGTGATACATTTATTACATGTAAATTTACCTCATTAAAGCAATGTTAAAATGCATTAAATTGTACACATATTTGTCTGCTTTAATGTTTAGGTTATAGTCAAAATGCTTTGAAGAAAATCTGAGATTTCTTGTTTTAAAATTTTTTATAATTACTTTTATTTTTCTAGTTTTTATTAATTTCAACTTTTATTTTAGATTCAGGAGTATAGGTACTCCTGAATCTAATATGAATCATCATATGTGATGATGATATTTGGCCTATCAGTGATTCCATCATTCAGGTAGTGAGTATAGTACCCAATAGTTACTTTTTCAATCATTTCCCCTTCCCTTCCTTCTGCCTCTAATAGTTCCTAGTACCTATTGTCACTGTCTTTATGTTCATGAGTTCTTAATGTTTAACTGTCACTTATGAGTGAGAATATGAGTTTTTTGGTTTTCTGTTCTTGTGTTAATTTGCTTAGGATAATGGCCTCTAGGTCCACCCATGTTGCTGCAAGGGATATGGTTTCATTCCTTTTTATGACTGTGTGGTGTTCCATGGTGTAAATGTGCCACATTTTCTTTATCCAATACACCGTTGTTTAGCACTTAAGTTAATTCTAAATCTTTGCAATTGTGAATAGTGCTACAATGAACATATGAGTACAAGTGTCTTTTTAATTGAATGATGTGTTTTCTTTTGGATATATACCCAGTAATGAGATTGCTGTGTCAAATGGTAGGCCTGTATTACATTCTTTAAGAAAACTCCAAACCGCTGTACACAGTTTCTGAGCTAATTTACATTCCCACCAACAGTATATAAGCATTGCCTTTTCTCTGTAGCCTGGCCAGCATCTGTTGTTTTTTGACTTTTTAATAATAGGCATTCTGACTGGTATGAGATGGTATCTCATTGTGATTTTGATTTACATTTTTCTGATGATTAGTGATGTGGAGCACTTTTTTGCACATTTGATGGCTTCTTTTTTTCTTTTTTTTTTTAGAAAAGTGAAAGATCTCTACAAGAAGAACTACAAAACTCTGCTGAAAGAAATAATATATGACCTAAACAAAAATGCAAAACATTCCATGCTTATGAATTGGAAGAAGCAATGTTAAATTAAATTAAAAGACCCTACTGCCCCAAGCAATCTACAGTTTCTGCACTATTTCTACCAAACTACCAATGTCGCTTTCTACAGAACTAGAAAAATCTATTCTAAAATTCATATGGAATCAGAAAACTGCCCTAGTAGTCAAAGCCAACCTAAACAAAAAGAACAAAGCTCAAGGCATCACATTACCTGACTTCAAACTATATTATAAGGCTACAATAACCCAAACAACATGATATTGATACAAAAATGAAAATGTAGACCAACGGAACAGAACAGAAAATTCAGAAATAAAGCCTCATGCCTATGGCTATCTGATATTTGAGAAAGTTGACACAAATAAGCAATAAGGAAAGAACTCCCTATAAATAAATGGCTAGCTCCCTGAAATAACTGGCTAGCCATATGGAGAAGAAAGAAACAGGTCCCCTACTTTTTACCATATACAAAAGCTAACTCAAGATGGAATAAAGATTTAAATGTAAGACCTCAAACTATAATAATCCAAGGGAAAAAAAATAGAACCATCATTCCAAACATCAGTATTGGGAAATAATTTATAATAAGTCCTCAAAAGCAATTGCAATGAAAAAAATTGACAAATGGGACCAAATTAAAGAGTTTCTGCACAGTAAAAGAAACTATCAACAGTAAACAGAAAACCTAGAGAACTGGAGAAAGTATTCACAAACTATGCATCTAATAAGAATCTAATACCCAGGGTCCATAAGGAACTTAAACTATTCAATAAGCAAAAATCAAATAACCCTATTAAAAAGTGGACCAAAAACTTGCCCTATTTTTCATGTTTGGCCAGTGAGAACTTATAGATCCCCACTCCTCTGTCTTTGGAACTGGGTAATGGGCAGAGGTTGGTGGGCTCAGAAGAACACAGGAAGATGAATTTAAGTTCAGAACTTCTTAGAGACAGGTTCAATTGTAGTGACCAAAATGCCAATAGTGATACGGATCATGAAGTCCAGGCTGCCAAGCTCTCAGATGGAAATGAGGAACTTACTGGGAATTGGAGCAAAGCTCACATATGTTATAGCTGCATTCCGTTCATGCCCTAGGGATCTGTGGAAGTTTGAACTCCATAGTAATAAAATCTAGATAAGAAGACTCACTCAGCTTCTGCATGACAGGAGGAATATTAGATAGCACAATCTCTGTCTGAGCATTAGGAATCTCCCACACCAGCTTCACTCCCTAATAACAATAAAAGTCAGAAGGCACCTCCAGTCCACTCCCTTTGCTTGCATTCTCATTGCATCTCTGATTAAGCCCTTCCACTTCAGCTTGTTGTGACTACTAAATTTTTTTAATTCAAATTCATAATAAAATGTGTTGTTTTGTTCACCTCAACATCTAAATATTCCTGGGTAGGTGTGTGATCATGCTCACCTCTGGGTAGACTAATGAAAACAGAAGAATTCAGGTTTTCATTTTTGAAAACTCCAGCCTATGTTGCCATATTCTAATTTTAGTGATGACAGCTTCCATTAGATGCAGACAATTTATGTACCCCCTTACTGTTCTAATATGTCTTGCTGCTAGTTTTGTCATCCTCATTAGGTATGTACTATGTGTTTTCTTCATCTGGCCTGCTGACTTGTAGTATCCAACCCTTTTTATATTACATCTATCTTTCTCCTTTTGCCTTCATTCAGGATATCTATGAGTATCCTATACTTAGGTTCATAGATTTCAATATGTGTTCCAATCCAGCTTTTACTTACATTCCTTACATTCCTTTGAATTTTTTTATCACTCTACCAAAAATAAGCTCCAATATTCCTTTCACAGAGTCTGTGGATGCTCCTCAGAAAAGACATTCAGGAGGCATAGTCTGGAAAGAGAAACAGCTCCTAATGAATTTTTTCTTTCTTAAAATGTGAAAAATTGTCTTTTTTAACATTTAGTCATTCCTGTTTCTGTATTGCAATGCTATTTTGGTCTGGGTCTTGTGAATGGGTGTTCAGACTGTCATTTTAATTTAGCACCATCATTGCTATAAAGCAGCTGTCCAGAATTCATATTACTAAAGGATCTTTTAAAAACAACTATTTCTAAATAGATATATTTTATGCATGCTACGCTGACAACAAAAATCTGTGTGTGCATGTACAAGTTTTCTCCTTTGGATTTCTGTATTTTCAAATGTTTATAATATTTTTTGGGTTCAAAATAGTTTTATGCAATGGGTTGCTTTCCATACACCTACAGACAAATACATATCCGTGCACAGAAGATTCTTCTCACCATTATCTACCTTCAGCATGTACCGGACATAAAAACATTGAAAACAACATCCTGTAGCATTACTTAAGATATAGGGCTGCTAGGTGTAGTGGCTCATGCCTGTAATGCCAGCACATTGGGACACCAAGGTGGGAGGATTACTTGAGCTTCACAGATATGGAGGTCAAGACAAGCCTGGGGGAAAATAGTAAGACACCATCCCTACAAAAAAATAATTTTAAAATTCAGCTGGGTCATATAGTTTGAATATTTGTCCCTGTCTACATCTCATTTTGAAATGTAATCCCCAGAGTTGGAGACGGAGCCTAGTAAGAGGTATTTTGATCATGGGGGTGGATCCCTCATAAATGGCTTGGGCCATTATCTTGATGATAAGTGAGCTCTTGCTCTGAGTTTACACAACATCTGGTTATTTGAAAGTGTGTAGCACCTTCCTCTTCACTCTCTTGCTTCTGCTCTGGACACGTGATATGCTTGCTTCCCACTTGTCTTTCACCATAATTGTAAGCTTCCTGACACCTCCTCAGAAGCCAACCCAATGCCAATGCCATTTTTTCTATAAAGCCTACAGAACCATGAGCCAATTTATCCTCTTTTATTTGTACAGTAACCATTATCAAGTTTTCCTTTTGATATGGATTGGCTGTGTCCCCACTCAAATCTTAACTTGAATTGTATCTCCCAAAATTCCCACGTGTTACGTGAGGGACCCAGGAGGAATTAATTGAATCATGGGAGCCAGTCTTTCCTGTGCTATTCTTGTGATAGTGAATTAATTCTCACGAGAACTCGTGGGTTTATCAGGGGTCTCTGCTTTTGCTTTTTCCTCACTTTTCTCTTGCCACCACCATGTAAGAAGTGCCTTTTGCCTTCCACCATGATTCTGAGGGCTCCACAGCCATGTGGAACTATAAGTCCAATTAAACCTCTTTTTCTTCTCAGCCTTGGATATGTCTTTATCAGAAGTGTGAAAATAGACTAATACACCTTTATAGCAGTGCAAGAACAACGTAATATAGAATTGATACCGAGGAGTAGGGAATTGCAATAAAGATACCTGATGATATGAAGGCAACTTTGGAAGTGGATAATGAGCAGAGGTTGGTGGGCTCAGAAGAACACAGGAAGATGAATTTAATTTCAGCACTTCTTAGAGGCTGGTTCAATGGTAGTGACCAAAATGCTAATAGTGATATGGACCATGAAGTCCAGGCTGCCAAACTCTCAGATGGAAATGAGGAACGTACAGGGAATTGGAGCAAAGCTCACACACGTTATAGCTGCATTCTATTCATGCCCTAGGGTTCTGTGGAATTTTGAACTCCATAGTAATAATTTAGTGTATCTGGCAAAGGAAATTTCTAAGCAGCAAAGTGTTCAAGATGTGGCTTGCCTGCTTCTAACAATCTATGCTCAGATGCAGGAGCAAAGGAATGACTTAAACTTTGAACTTATACAAGGGAAGCAGAGCATAAAAATTTGGAAAATTTGCAGTCTGGCCATGTGGCAGAATAAGAGAAAGACATTTTGGGAGAGGAATTAAAGCAAGCTCTCCCACAACCACTTGCTAGATATATTTGCATAAATAAAAGGTAGCCAAGTACTAATATTCAAGGCAATGGGAAAGACCTCAAGACATTTTAGGGACTGTTAAGACAGCCCCTCCCATTACAGGACCAGAGGCCAGGAGGGAAATATGGTGTCATGGGCCAGGCCCAGGGCCCCACTGTCCTGTGCAGACTTGGGACACTGCTTACCACATCCCAGCTGCTCTGGCTCCAGTCTCAGATCAAAGGGCCTCAGATACTGCTCATGGTCCCTGAATTAATAAGTCCTCGAATTAAAAATATTCTGTGAGAAATGAGGGTTGTAGATCCCAATCCATGGCCTCCACTTTGCACCTGATTGAATACATAAAATCTCAAATACTGTGATCTGTTCCCTCAGTGAAGTCTCCGACTAGATTTGTGATCATCTTCACGTCCTATGTGGTTAATAGTCACCAAGATATATTATTTGTGGACTCTACAAGGTTAATTCACAGGTCAACTGACAAAATTGCGAGTGAGAAGAGAGCCTATCTATTCTCCAGATAGCAAATGCATGGATGCTTTAGACCATACTCACTTTGAGGTAGCCACAATTCAATTACCTTCGAAAGTCTAAAACTCTATGTCTTTCATAAGTATTATCCTACCATATGATGAACAGAAAACACCAACATTTTAAATAAGAAATATTTATTAATGCATTCCATGTGTATAAAATATCGTAAGAGGCATAGCGATCCATATATTAATAAGAAGTTGTGCTTTAGAAGTCACACTTTAAGAATGCGTTCCATAATAATCTGCAAATCTTTTAAGCTTTTTCTATTATCCTTGTTGATGTCAGAGAGCTGTACTAGATCAAATAACTTTAAAGGTTTTAGCGGTGACTGCTTACACTTTTCTTCTAAACCAAAAGGGAATCCTTGTCTAAAAATGAGTTTGGAAAGCCTCACTTATAATAAAAACAAGTTCATAGAAGTGATACTGAGATCATCCCACATCGCTAAGTAGATTTATTGGAGGGGAGAGAACTAGTGCTGCTTTCTAATTCCCAAAAACATGCTCCAGATGATGTACTTAAAATTAGAATTGATTCAAGTATTGCTGTGGCCACATAATGTCAAAAGGCATAAAAATATTACCAAGATCCTGCTTCCCTGTTCTCTCTCAGCCCAAACAGATTGCTAGCCTCCATATCAACTTATGCTGCATCCATTATCTCTTAAGTTAAAAGATACCAAACAGGAAAAAAGTAAAAACGCATCTATTACACCCAGCTCAGCTGGACTAAACTTGCAACATCTTTCCTTATATTTTATCTTAAAATGACATTTGAAAATGCAGAAAACCATTTCAGGAAATTTAAGCAATTCTTTATTTGTTTATTTATTTGTTCAATTATTCCTGTACTCTCCCATCAAAACTTTGTTGAATGTCTATTTGTCTGAGTCTATGCTAAGTACTAAAAAAATAAATTTAATTTTTTAAAAAATATAAGCACTGCTCAGGCAACTTCAGACCTCCTGTATTTAGTGTTCAATATATGTATCTCTCTGTACCCAATCAGGTTATTGGCATGCATATTTTAATGAGACTTACACTCAACATAATCTAAAATCTGAAAGATATCAAGTTTTTAATACAGCCAATTCCTCTTTGCTGATGCTGACAAACTAAGATTGACTTTTAACATACATTTCAATTTACTGTATGTAGAAAAGCCACTGGGGAAATATATATAGTCTTAACTGCCTAGCTGAAAGTTGCCATGATGTCTATAAGAAATCATTATAGTCAGACATTTCTATCTCATACATGGTTAAAAGTCTAGGAATAACTTTACATAAATCTATAGTTTTTCTCAGAAGGAACTCGCATGTATAGTTGTTCATTTCATTATAATTATTACTATTGTTGAGAACTCTCAGGAGGGAATCTGAAAGTTTCTGCTGCCAGACATTAAGCACAGCCACTTCCTTTAGCCCTTATATCAGCTGAGTTAACAATGTTAATATGACAAGGTTTCTGTGGTAGTAGGGCAGTTACTCTATCTGGAATATTACATGGTGCCAGTCTAAGAATGGCAGCTGAAGGTCTCAGTGGGTTAGTTGGGTATTTTTTCCCCATCACTCTCAGGCCCTAAGGGCTTGACTGAATGATTGCATCATTCTAAGTAATGAAGTCCCTTGAGAACCTGTAGAATGCAGCATTTGAAGATTTAAGATTTCACTGCTCAAGATGTGACTGGATTGCTGATACAGAAAACTGACTTTAGGCCACGAAACTTCTGGCTTGGTGAGTACAAGAATAAAAACGTGTAAGGCTAACAAGATCTACATGTGTTCTCGATGCAGTCAACTCCTAGTAACCAACATTTTAATTTTGACTTTAAACTCCACTGTATCCAAGTAAACGAAGTGGAAGTGATTAAAGTTATAGCCTGTTTTCTCCTCGCTATTCACTTGGAAATGCTACAGTTAGATCTTCACTATGGACAATAACATGATAACCGTTTACTTACATTCCTAGAAGGATATCAGTAGCTTATTATTTACACATGATACTGGCAAGTTACCTGAAACCCATGTGCAGAATTACAATTTTACTAGCATATTTTTACCTGACATAAAAATTTTAGTCTGTATTCTCTAAAATTGAACCATGTTTGTATAACTTTTGTTCTATTTCTAGGACCCAAACAGTTCCAGTGGTACTTCTCTTTCTTCCTTCTCACTAGTGACAGTTGTAATATCTCATACGACCATTTTTCCAAAAGACAAATGTTAACACGTCATTTCTCTACTTCTCTCCCTACAGCCTTACTATGTTTCTCATTGCCCTCTGGATAAAGTCAATTTTTTTTAACATGGCATACAAGGCTCAAAACATTAGAATTCCTATCTTTAGAATTTTATTTTAGTCCGCTCTCTATCTTGCATTCTCCACTTCAGCCACAGTGATCTTTGTATGGTCTTTTGAATATATCATGCTTTTTCCATCCACATGAACTGTGAACATTCTGTTCTCTTTACTTGGAATTTCCACAACATTCTCCTGATTAACTCCTGCTCACTTTTCATGATTGACATCATTTCATGATTTACATCATTTCACGATGAAAATCTTCCTGAGCCCTCAGATAAGTAATCTTCCTTTTTTTTATGGTTTCTTTAGACCCAGTGCTTATAGTAAGTTTAGACCCAGTACTTATAATAACTTTATGCCCTTGAACTCACTTTATGAAATATTTAAAACAATTTGTTCAATATCTACTTTACAAGACTAAAAGCTTCAAAAGATCAGGGAATAAACAGTTTTGGTAAACTAATATATCTTCAATGCCTAGCCCAATGTCTGATATTATTTTAATTAGTGTATTTCATATAAACACCACAGGACTCCAAAAATGAACTACATTTGTATTTAAATACCAGCCAATGTCAGCCCTGCCCCATGCCACCACAAAGCAGCAACTATATATATCACTTCATTATGTGTATGAAATATCAATGGAAAATTATATAAAATACTATTCTATGTAGCTATTTTGTAAATTTGAGACAGTCTCAGAAAAGTGAGAAGAAATAAAATGTAATGATACTCTGTGTAGTGTAGTGGTTACAATATGCAGATTCAAGAGACACACAACCTGTGTTTGAATCCTAGCTCTGTCATTTACTTGCTGCCTAAACTGAGGAAGGATACTTAATAATGTTACAACTCCCTTTGCCTGTAAAGCACTCAATAATAGTACCTACTTTATACATTGCCCATGATGATCAGATAAGGTCTATTATTTGAGAAGAGGCAGGTGCTCTCTAAGTTGCTATTATCACATTTTAAATATCACCCCATTTGGTGTTTTGTCGTTACAATTTTATGGTTCCTTTGTAGGTTTTATTTCTGTTTTTATTTTTTGGAGTGCGTTGGAGTAGTCTTCATGGACCAATAAATCAGCTAATGATGTATAAAGAAAATAAGTCATTCTGAAGGTCTTCCAAAGTAAGGTTGTGGGAATTCCAGGAAAATGGAGAACTAAGTGTAACATGTTATTTTACATGGAAACATAAATAATCTGAAATAGCTCAAGAAATTAATGGCAATATTGAAGAATATAAAAAATTAAGATATTTTACAAACTGCAATACAACATTAATGGCTAAATTGATCTCCAACATAAAGACTTGAGGCTTAACATATATACATTCAAAGCAAAATGACAAATAAAAATTAGACGGATGCAGCAAACCACCATGGCATGTGTATACCTATGTAACAAACCTGCATATCCTGTACATGTACCCCAGAACTTAAAGTATGATATAAAAAAGAAACTTCCATAAAAAATTATATAACATAAATGGAATGATAATCAGAGATATTTTGGGAAAGGAGTTTGATGTTTGCATTGCAATAAGGTAGTTAGAACTTTATTAATAGAGATGGAAGAAAATGAAATGATAAGGAGAAATACAAGAGTCTTAGCCACAGTCTGGACATACTTTTCAGTAACTTGGGATTAATGGGAATGAGCTAAAAAATAACCAATACCTTACTCTCAACCACCTGAAACAGACAACTGGAGATCACACGCGCGCACACACACACACACACACACAGAGAGAGAGAGAGAGAGAGAGAGAGAGAGAGACAGAGAGACAGAATGAGAGAGAGACAGAGACAGAGAGAGAGAGAGAATGCAATCATTCAGTCGAGTCTTCAGGGCCTGAGAGTGAGAGTGATGGGGAAAAAATACCCACATTTAATATTTCACCTAACTCTGGGGCAAAACTACTAAACTGACCAGGAATGAAGGTAGTCATTTTCCACTTGTATGGAAACTATATTTTAAGCTACTCAGAGCTAGTGCTCACTTGTGCCATACTCAATTAATTTCTACTTTCATTCAGAACCCACATATATCAGAATGTTACTTGGGGAAGTACAAGAGAAATGGATTGAGGCAAGTGCATACTGGAATGTGATTCTAAGGAGAATATTGTAAATAAGGATGAAGGTTGGAAGAACACTGGGAGACTGTGTATTGTGGATGAAGATTTGCACACTGTTCAATTTTAAATGACCTCTAATTCTCAAGTTTAGTAAAAATAATGGAGACCTGTAACTAGATATTATCCAAATTTATTTTAAGATGATCCAAATAAATAAATACATTGAAAATTGATCTATGGCCTAAGTGAACTGAATTTCTTGTCTAGCTTTGAAACAAGAAAGATACCAGCCCATAAATAGACTGTAAAGGGAGTTAGAGAAACTGCATTTATCCTATCTTCTAATAGACATCATGCTTAGAGTCATATCTGCTGAACCAAGCGTGAATTTTTAAAGACTGATATGGAGCTTCTGAAAAGGTCTGGAAGGAAGAGAGAGAAAACATTACCATAATAACTCAGATGAAAGCATAGATCTCAAAATATTTTTGTGTTAATAAGTGCATGAATGTTTTAGAATATATATACTTATTATCCTCAGTGGTAGACAATAAAACCAAGTTTCTTAGAGAGATTTAAGAAGAGCATAGACCAACATGAAGGTAGAAAGGCAAAGAAACTTGAGTAAAATAGTAAAATAATACAAGGAAGTGCAAATTATAATAGAAATTTTAAAATTTGTATTATAGGTAACAAACGGATGCAATATGAACAGAATAGACACAGGATAAAATCAAATCAGTAATGTAAAGAACATTCCTTATACAAGAAGCAAGAAGACATTAGCACAATACCTTGAGCAGTAATTCTTAATATTTTGGAAACTGTGGTCACATTTCAGGAGTTAAAATAATAATTATTCGTAAACATATATTCTCATTATATATGCCTATATATAATTTTGAGGAATTGACTGACTCCTTTGAAGCCACTCTGTGGTTCCCTATGTCCATGTATCGCTCTGTAAAAACATGCTTTTTACAAAATCTTAGGAATATAAGTCAATAATAACACTATACCACGCCAAACATAAAAAAGCAACACAAATCACTTTTGTTATGGCATATTTCAGAGAATGTATGAAAATTATCTCAAAAACAACCAACTGACAGCTGAGACATAAATTAAAATTCAAAAACTAAACATTGTAAAAAGGTATGCTATGAAAAGATTTATTTTTATTTCGAAATAATCCAGTATATTAGTTCTGAAAATAAATATAAGGAGGATAAACCTCTATTGAAATGTAAATGCTCTGAAATAGAAAAAAAGTTATGACTCTATGATCTTTATAAGACAAAACTGAAAATAAAGAAAAAAACCTAGAAAGATTATAAATTAACAAATAGAAAAATATACACCAGGCAATTACAAAAAGAAAAATACTTAAAATATTAATAGTTTACAAAGTAAAAAATAAGATGAAACTAAATAAGACATTTAGTTTTGTGGTTATTTTATATTGCTAAAAATTCAATTCTACAATGAATCTTACTGTTCCAAAAAACATAGCATCAAAATATATAAAGCAAAAACTAAAAAATATAAAACTATGTTTTAAAAATTAATGAAGATTTCATTTCACAATCACACATTAACACATCATTATTAGTTTTTAACGCTGATTGAAATGGCTAAAAATTAGTCAGCAGGATGGCAAAATAGAAAGCCTGAGCCTCCCTTTCCTTGTATAGAGACAATAATTACAAATCCAGAGATAAATTTTGTGGCACCCTCTCATGTTAGCTCCCCTGTCAACAGCGTCACACAAGTGAGAGAAAAGTTCCTGGCCTCTCCCTTGGGAGGGAAAGAAAAGACTGCACCATATGCTTAATATTCTTACTTTCTGGAGGGTGGGGACTGCCTGGGGGACTCGGTAGTGTCTTGCCTGTCTGTAAGTGCTGATAGGATGGGACCTAATTATTCTAGATGACTGGGGGGCCACTAAGAACAACATAAAAATAGCGGTTTGGAGTACTATTTCAGAAGACCCATAAGAGAAGTAGACAGAAGCCGATACAGAATGGGGGCCCCTCTCTTAGCAGGAAAGAAAAGAGTGGTATATGTAGCCAATGTATCAGGTTTTTAGGGGACAGTGTGAGGAAATGGTTCCTGTCTAACTTAACTCCAGGCACTGATAGGACGTAATATACCCTAGATGTCTAAG
>NW_016107658.1:1966007-1973465 GCF_001604975.1 Cebus imitator | reverse complement strand
AAAAAAAAAAAAAAAAAACAGACATAAGAACTTCCTCAAGAGAAAAGCTGAGGGACTTCATCATTGCCAGATCTGCTTAATAAGGAATGCTAAAAAAGTCTTTTAAGTTGAGATAAAAAGATGCTAATCAGCAACACAAAAGCATATGAAAATATAAAGCTGGCTAGTTAAGTTGAATATATAGACAAATACAGAATATGGTAATAATACAATAGTGGTATATAAATCACTCTTAATTCTGGTTTAGAAGGTAAAAGGGAAATGCAAGAACAAAATTATAAAAATGTATTAATACAGAATATAAAAATTTACAATGTGTTATATCAATAACATAAAATGTCTGGGGTGACATCAAAGTGTAGAGTTTTTGTATGCAATTGAAGTTGTTATTAGTTAAAAATAGAATGTTATAACTACAACACATATTACATAAGCCATGTGGTAATTACAAAGAAAAAAATAGAAGGTATACAAATAAAAATTAAAAAATAAACAAAATCATGTTCACAAAGAATTAATGAAATACAAAATAACACAAAAAGAGAGCAATGGGGTACAAAAGGCCTACAATACAAACAGGAAACAATTATCAAAATGGCAGTAGCAAGTATTTCCCTATCAATACTTTTAAATAAAAGTAGCAAGTATTTCCCTATCAATTTTAAATAAAAATTGACTGAATTACCCAATCAAAAGACAGAGTGGCAGGATGAACACTAAAACATGATCTAACTACATGCTGTTTACATGAGATTCACTTCACTTGTAAGGACACACATAGGCTGAAAGTAAGAGGATTGAAAATGACATTTTATGCTAATGGTGCACAAAAGAGAGCAATAGTGGCCATTGTAACATCAGAAAAACGTAGGCTTTAAGTCAAAACTCCCAAAGATAAGGAAGGATATTATATAATGATAAAAGAGTCAATTCAACACGAAGATAAGACAATTATAACTATGTATATACTCAATGTGAGAGCACATAAATATATAAAACAAACATCGAAAAAAACTAACACCCAGGTATTAAGCCTAGTACCTATTAGTTATTTTTCATGATCCTCTCCCTCTACCTTCAAATAGGCCCAAGTGTGTGGTGTTCTCATCTATGTGTCCATATGTTCTCATCATTTAGCTCCCAGTTGTAAGTGAGAATAGGTGGTATTTACTTTTCTATGCCTGCATTACTTTGCTGAGGATAATGGCCTCCAGCTCCATACATGTTGCTACAAATGACACGATCTTGTTCTTTTTCATGGCTGCAAAGTATTTCATGGTGTATATATATTGCATTTTCTTTATCAAGTCCATCATTGATGGGGATTTAGGTTGATTCCATGTCTTTACTACTGGGAATAGTGCTGCAATGAACAATAACATGCCTGTGTCTTTATAATAGAATGATTTTATATTATCCGGTTATATACCCAGTAATGGGATTGCTGGGTTGCAAGGTATTTCTGTCTTTAGGTCTTTGAGGAGTCTCTACACTGTCTTCCACAGTGGTAAAACTAATTTATACTTCTACCAATAGTATATAAGAATCCTTTTTTCTCCACATCCTCATTAGTATCTGTTATTTTTTGACTTAGTAATAACCAATCTGACTGGTGTGAGATGGTATCTCATTGTGATTTTAATTAGCATTTTTCTAATGATCAGTAATGTTGAGGTATTTTAATAAAATTATTGGCCACATGTATGTCTTCTCTTGAAAACTGTCTGTTCACGTCCTTTGTCCACTTTTTAATGGGGTTGTTTGTTTTCTTCTTCCTTTTTTTTGAGACCGAGTCCCACACTGTGGCCAAGGCTGGAGTGTAATGGTGTCATCTTGGCTCACTGTAACCTCTGCCTCTCAGGTTCAAGCAATTCTCCTGCCTCAGCCTCCAGAGTAGCTGGGATTATAGGCATCTACCACCAGGCCTGGCTAATTTTTTGTACTTTTAGTAGAAATGGGATTTCACTATGTTGGTCAGGCTCGTCTTGAACTCCTGACATCATGATCCACCCACATAAGCCTCCCAAAGTGCTGAGATTACAGGCAGGAGCCACTGCATCCAGCCTTGTTTTATTCTTATAAATTTGTTTAAATTCCTTATAGATGCTGGATATTAGACCATTGCTAGCTGCATAGTTTGCAAAAATACTTTCCCATCCTGTAGGTTGGCTGTTTACTCTGTTGATAGTTTCTTTAGGTGTGCAGAAGCTCTTTGGTTTAATTAGATCTCATTTGTCAATTTTTGTTTTTGCTGCAATTGCTTTCGGCTACTTCATCATAAAATGTTTGTCTGTTCCTATGTCCTGAATGGTATTGCTTAGGTTATTTTCCAGCATTTTTATAGTTTTGGGTTTTATATTTAAGTCTTTAATCCATCTTGAGTTAAGTTTTATAAATGGTATAAGAAGCCCAGTTTTAATTTTCTGCACGACTAGCCAGTTATCCCAGCACATTTATTGTATATGAAATCATTTCCGCATTGCCTGTTTTTGTCAGATTTGTCAAAGATCAGATAGTTGCAGGTGTGTGGTCTTATTTTTGGGTTCTCTAATCTGCTCCATTGGTCTATGTGCTATTCTTGTAATAGTACCATGCTGTTTTAGTTGCCGTAACACTGTAGTATAATTCAAAGTCAGGTAGGGTGATGCCTCCAACTTTGTTCTTTTTGCTTAGGATTGCTTTGGCTATTCAGGTTCTTTTTTGGTTCCATATGAATTTCAAAATAGCTCTCTGTAGTTCTGTGAAGAATGGCAATAGTAGTTTGATGGAAATAGCATTGGATCTAGAAATTGCTTTGGGCACTATGGCCATTTTAACAATATTGAGTCTTGGTATCCCTGAGCATTAAATGCTTTTCCATTTTTTTGTATTATCCATGATTTCTTCAAGCAGTGATTTGTAGCTCTCATTGTAGAGATCTTCCACCTTCATTGCTAACCATATCCCTAGGTAGTTTTTTCTTTTTTCTGGAAATTGTGATGGGAGTTTGTTCATGATTTGGTTCTTGGCTTGACTATTGTTGTTATGTAGAAATACTAACAATTTTTGCACATTGATCATTTTATTTTGAGATTTTGCTGAAGTTGTTTATCAGCTTAAGAAGATTTTGGTTGAAATTATAGGGGTGTACATATATATATACACATATATATATATATATATATATATACATATACACATATATATATGTATACACACATATATATATGTATATATTCATGTCATCCAGAAAAAGAGAGTGTGACTTCCTCTCTTATTTAAATGTCTTTTTTGTTTTCTTGCCTGATTGCCCTAGTCAGAACTTTCATCATGTTGAATAGAAGTGGTAACAGAGGGCATTCTTGTCTTGTGTTGGTTTTCAAGGGGAATGCATCCAGCTTTTCCCCATTCAGTATGATGTTGGCTGTGGGTTTGTCACATATGGTTCTTATTATTTTGAGGTACGTTCCTTTAGTGCCCAGTTTAATGAGAGTTTTTAACATGGAAGGATGCTGAATTTTTTGAAAGCTTTTTCTGCATCTATTGAGATAATCATGTGGTTTTATTCTTTAGTTCTGTTTCTATGATGAATCACATTTCCTGATTTGCATATGTTGAACCAACCTTGCATCTTGGGGATGAAGCCCACTTGATTGTGATGGCTAAGCTTTTTGATGTGCTGCTAGATTTAGTTTGCCGGTATTGTGTTGAGGACTTTTGCATTCATGTTCATCAATTATATTATCCTGAAGTTTTGTTGTTGTTGTATTTCTGCCATGTTTTGTATCAGGGTAATGCTGGCTTCATAGAATGAGTTAGGGAGGAATCCTTCCTCCTCTATTTTTTTGGAATCATTTCAGTAGGAATGGTACTAGCTCTTCTTTGTACATCTGGTAGAATTCAGTTGCAAATCCATCTGGTCCTGGGCTTTTTTTGGTTGGTAGGCTATTTATTACTATCTCAATTTCAGAACTCGTTATTGGTATGTTCAGAAATTCAATTTCTTCCTGGTTAAATCTTGGTAGGTTGTACGTGTCCAGGAATTTATCCATTTCTTTTTTAATCTCACAAAATTTGTACTGATACTATTCCCATTAAAAGACATGGCACTGAGGAGATAAAAATAAAAAACAACAGTCCTGAATCACCAATGCCACCTCTCCCCTGTATCTGACATCAGTGGCAGTGTGGTGCAGAGAGCATCCCCAGGTGCTGGGGGAGGGAGAGCAGAGCAATTGTGATGCAATAAATTTAGCACTGTCCTGTTAGAGCAGAAAGGGAAACTGGACCAAATTCAGCTGATGCTCACCCATGGAGAAAGTATTTAAACCATCCCTCAACTGAGAGTAAATACTGATCCCAGTCATCTTAACTTGGGTGCCTGCCAACCTTGCCACCAAGGCCTATGGTATTATGTGCCTAAAAGTAAAATTTAAAGGTAGTATAAGCCATAAGGACCATAATTCTTAGGTGATTCCTAGTGCTGAACTAGATGCAGAGATAGCGGAATATGGGGGCACATGACAGTGAAGCACCAGCTAGGGCATTCAAGGGAGTATGGCATCACCCCTCTCCTAACCCCAGCCTCCACAAATCACAGCTCCCAAAGACCCCCATTCCTTTTGCTCCATGAAAGGAGAGGGGAGAATGGGAAAGACTGTGTTTTACTTCTAGGATCCCAGCCCAGCTACAGCAAGATAGGGCACTGGTCAACTGTGAGGTTCCCATTCCAAGCCCTAGCTCCCAGATGAAATTTCTAGAAACATCCATGCCAGAAAGAAAACTGATGCCTGAAGGAACAAACCCAGTCCTGGCAGCATTGTTTACCTGCTGACTGAAGAGATCTTTGTTCCTGAATAATAGCAGCAACATACATTGAGGCCCTTGGGTGAACCTCTGAGGCTCTCTGGATTCAGGTGACACTTGGGACATTTCCAGCTGTGGTAGCTACAAGGCAAAACTCCTTCAGATTGAGAAAAGCAGAGAGAAAAGTAAAAGGGATTTTGTCTTGCATCTTAGGTACCTGCACAGCCACTGGGTGATAGAGAATCAAGTGGGAACTTTGGGTCCCTGCTTCTAAAACTTTACTCTTGTGTGATAATATGGATTGGCTGTGATTTCACCCAAATCTCATTTTGGCCTGTAGTTCCCATAATCCCCACAGTGAGGCTTCCCCAGACATGCATAACTGTGAGTCAATTAAACTTCTTCTCTTTATAAATTTCCCAGTCTTGAACAGCTCTTTATAACAGCATGAGAACAGACTAATACAGTAAATTAGTACTGGTTAGTGTGGTGCTACTGTAAAGATACCGAAAATTTGGAAGCAACTTTGGAACTGAGTAACAGGAAAAGGTTGGAACAGTTTAGAGGGCTGAGAAGACAGGAAGATGTGGAAAAGTTTAGAACTTCCTAGAGATGTCTTGAATGACTTTGACTAAATGCTAATGGTAATATGGACAATGAATTCCAGACTGAGGTGGTATCAGATGGAGATGAGGAACTTATTGAGAACTGGAGTAAAGGTGATTCTTGCTATGTTTTAGCAAGGAGACTGGGAGCATTTTGCCCCTGCCCTAGAGATCTGTGGAACTTTGAACTTGAGAGAGATGATTTAAAGTATCCGGCAGAAGAAATTTGTAAGCAGCAAAGAATTCATGATGTAACTTGGGTGCTGTTAGAAAGCATTCAGTTTTATGTATTCACAAAGATATGGTTTGGAATTGAAACTTATGTTTAAAAGGAAGCAGAGCATTAATGTTTGAAAAATTTGCAGCCTGGTGATGTGATAGAAAAGAAAAATCCATTTTCTGGGGAAAAATTCAAGCCTGCTGCATAAATTTGCATATGTAATGAGGAGCTGAATGTCAATCATCAAGACAATGGTAAAATACGTCACCAGGGCACATCAGAGACCTTCTCAGCAGCTCCTGCCATCACAGGCCAGGAGGTGTGTTGGGACGAATGGTTTCCTGGGCTGGACCCCCTGCTCTATGCAGCCTTGGAAAATGGTGCCTAGCATCCCAGCTACCACAGCTCTAACCATGTCTAAAAGGGATCAATATACAGCTCAGACTGTTACTTCAGAGGGTGAAAGCCCCAAGCCTTGGAAGCTTCCATGTGGTGTTGAGCCTGTGGGTGCACAGAAGTCAGGAGTTGAGATTTGGGAACTTCTGCCTAGATTTCAGAGGATGTATGGAAATGCCTGGAAGTCTAGGCAGATGTTTGCACAGGGGCAGAGCCTTCTGCAAGGGCAGTGCAGGAGAAAAATTTGGAATTGAAGCCCCCACACAGATTCCCCACTGGGGCATTGCCTAATGGTGCAAGAAGAGTGCCCCCATCCTCCAGACCCCAGAATGGTAAAATCATTGACAACTTGCATGATGTGCCTAGAAAAGCCACAGACACTCAACACCACCCTGTTAAAGCAGCTAGGAGAGGGACTGTACCCTGCAAAGCCACAGGGCTGGAGATTCCCAAGGCTGTGGGAGGCTACCTCTTGCATCAGCATAACATGTATGTGAGACATCGAGTCAAATGAGATTATTTTGGAACTTTAATGGCTGTCCTACTATATTTGGATTTTGCATAGGGCCTGTAGCCTCTTTGTTTTGGCCAATTTTTCACGTTTGGAGCACATGTATTTACCCAATGCCTGTACCCCCATTGTATCTAGGAAGTAACTAACTTGCTTTTGATTTTATAAGCTCATTGGCAGAAGAGACTTGCTTTTTCTCCGATAAGACTTTGGACTTGACCTGGACTTTTGGGTTAATGCTGGAATGGGTCAAGAATTTGGGGGACTGTTGGGAAGACATGATTATGTTTTGAAATTGAAAAGGAAATGAGATTTGGGCGTAGGCAGGGGTAAAGTAATATGGTTTGGCTGTGTCTGTCTAACATGTCTGGCAGCAGACTTTTCAGTGGAAACCTTACAGTCAAGAAGTGAGTGGCATGACAGATTTAAAGTGCTGAAGGAAAAAAAAATAACCCTAGACTAGTATATGTAGTATAAATATTCTTAAAACGTGAAGGAGAAATGCAGACTTTCCTAGACACACAAAAGCTGAATAATTCCATCAATACCAGATCTGGCCTACAAGAAATACGAGAAATACTAAATGGAATATTTCAATCAGAAAGAGAAGAACATTATTGAGCAATAAATAATCACAAGAAGAAACAAAACTTACTGGTAATAGTAAGTACACAGAATATTATTACACTGTAACTGTGATGTGTAAAATACACTTATCCTAAGTAAAAGACTAAATGATGAACCAATAAAAAATAATCACTACAACAAGTTTTCAAGATTTAGTCAGTATAATAAGACATAAATAGAAAGAACAAAAAGTTAACAATTGGGGTGGAATGAAGTTAACACATACATTTTTAAAATTTCTTTTTATTTGTTTGATTATTTATGCAAAGTGCTAAGTTTTTATCAGATTACATGAATCTTATGTTATAAGTTAG
>NW_016107658.1:1957976-1965765 GCF_001604975.1 Cebus imitator | reverse complement strand
AAAAGATATAGAGTGGCTGAATGGATAAAAAACAAGAACCATTGATCTGTTGCCTTTAAGAAATACACTTCACCTATAAAGACACACATGGACTGAAAATAAAGGGATGAAAATAGATATTGCATTGCAATAAAATTCAAAAAATAAAGCAAGAGTCACTATACTTAGACAAAATAGATTTCAAAACAAAAATCATAAAATGCAATAAATAAGGTCACTGTATAATGATAAAGGGGTCAATTCAGCAAGATATCACAGTTTTAAATATATATGCACCCAACAATCAAGCACCCAGATATAAAAAGGAAATATTATTAGAGCTAAATTAAGAGATAGGTCCTGATACAATAATAGCTGGAGACTTCAACGACTCACTTTCAGTGCTGGGAAGGTCTTCCAGACAGAAAATAAACAAAGAAACATCAAACTTAATCTGTACTACAGACCAAATGGATCTAATAGATATTTGTAGAATATTTTATTCAACAGCTGCAGAATTCACATTCTTTTGCTCAGGACATGGGTCATTCTCAAGAATAGACTATATGTTAGGTCATAAAATGAGTCTTCAAACATTCAAATCAATTAAAATAACAGCAAGCATCTTCTCTGACCATAATGGAATAAAAATAAAAATTAATAACAGGAAGAATTTTGGAAACTTTACAAATACATGTAAGTTAAACAATATCCTCTTGAATAATTAGTGGGTCTATGAAGAAATTAAGAAGAAAATTACAAAATTTCTTTAAAAAAATGATAATGGAAACACAACATATCAAAATCTGTGGGATACAGCAAAAGCGGCACTCAGAGTTAAGTTTATAGCCATAAATTCCTAAATTTAAAGAAAGGGAAAACTTAAAATAAACAATCTAATGACACATCTTTAAAAGCAACAAAGGTGAGATTAAACCAAACCCAAAGTAAGTAGAAGAAAGGAAACAATGAAGATCAGAGCAGAAATAAATGAAATTGAAATAAAATACACAAATGATCACAAAAAAAGTTGGTTTTTTGAAAAGCTAAACAAAACTGACAAACCTTTAGCCAGACTAAGGAATAAAGAGAGAAGATCCAAATAAATAAAATCTGAAATGAAAAGGAAACATTACCACTGATACTGCAGAAATTCAAAGGATCATTGGTGGTTACTATGAAAAATTATGTGCTAATAAATTGCAAAATCTAGAAGAAATGGACTAATTCTGACATACATAGAAACTACCATGACAGATTCAGGAAAAAAAAATCAAAATCTGAACAGACCAATGACAAGTAACAAGATCAAAGCCATAATAAAATATCTTCCAGTAAAGAAAAATTAATATCCACTAAATATCCACTAAATATTCACTGCCAAATTTTACTAAACGTTTAAAGAAGAACTACTACCAATCCTACTTAAAATCCAATTACAAAAAATTGAAGGGGGAGAATACTTTCAAACTTATTCTACAAGGCCAGTATTACTGATACCAAAACCAGAAAATAACACGTCATATGATGAAAACTACTGGCCAATATATTTGATGAATTTTGATGTAAACATCCTCAACAAAGATACTAGTAAACCAAATTCAACAATACATTAGAAAGATAATTCATCATGACCAGGTGGCATTTATCCCTGGGATTCAAGGATGGTTCAACATTCATAAAGCAAACTATGTAATACATCATATCAACAGAATAAAGGATTAAAAATCACTATTATTACAATTATAATACAATAATTATTATAATCTTATAAAGTGATGCTGAAATGCATTGGATAAATTTCACCATGTCTTTATGATAAATGGGGTTACAGGGAACACACATTAACATAATAAAACATACATGAGATACACACAGCTACTATCATACTGAATGAAGAAAACTAAAAGACTTTCCTCTAATATCTACAACATGAAAAAGATATTCACTGTCACTGCTGCTTAACATAGTACTGGAAGTCCTAGATAGGACAATCAGATAAGAGAAAGATAAAAAGGGCATCCAAATTGGAAAGAAAAAAGTCAAATTATCTTTGTTACCTGGTCATATAATCCTATATTCAGAAAAATAAAGATTTCACAAGAAAATTATTAGAAGTAATCAACAAATTTAGAGAAGTTTCAGGATACAAAATCAACATATAAAAATCAGTAGCATTTTTATAAGCCAATAGTGAATAATATGAAAAAGAAATTTTAAAAGTAATCCCATTTACAATAACCACAAGTATAATTAAATACCTTAGAATTTACCAAAGATGGAAAAGATATCTATAAAAAATTATAAACAATGATGGAAGAAACTGAAGAGGACATCAAAAGATTTTATGTTCATGGATTGGAAGAATCTATATTATTG
Organism: Cebus imitator; assembly: GCF_001604975.1. Classification (NCBI taxonomy): domain Eukaryota; kingdom Metazoa; phylum Chordata; class Mammalia; order Primates; family Cebidae; genus Cebus; species Cebus imitator. Next base: position 1,963,407 of record NW_016107658.1, on the reverse strand, counting down.
AAATGTCCATACTGCACAAAGCAAGTCACAGATTAAATGCAATTCTTATCAATATGACTAGTGACATTCTTCACAGAAATTAAAAAAGAAACTATCCTAAAATTTATATGGACTAACAAGATACCCTGAATAGCCAAAGCTATCCTAAGCAAAAAATAAAAATAAAAGAACAATACAGGATAAATTGTACTACATGACTTCAAATTATACTACAGAGCTATAGTAACCAAAATGGCATAATATTGGCATAAAAACAGACACATAGACCAATAGAATAGAATAGAGAACCCAGAAACAAATCCATACAACTACAGTGAACTTACTTTTAACAAAGTTGCTAAGATCACACACTGTGAAAAAGACAGTCTCATCAATAAATGGTGCTGAAAAACTGGATATCCATAGGCAAAAAAAATGAAATTAGGTATCTATGTGTTGCCATACACAAAAATCAAATCAAAATGGATGAAACACTTAAATATAAGAAATCAGACTGTAAAATGACTATAAGAAAACATTGAAGAAACTCTGCAGGACATTGGAGTGGGCAAAGATTTCTTGAGTCATAACTCACAACCATAGGCAACCAAAGCAAATATGGATAAATGGGATCACATCAGGGGAAAAAGCTTCTGCATAGCAAACAAAACAATCAATAAGTGAAGACATAATGGACAGAATGAAAGAAAATATTTGCAAACCACCCCTCTGACAAGGGATTAATAACCAGAATATATAAGGAGCTCAAACAACTCTGTAGGAAAAAAACTAACAATTTGATCAAAAATGGACAAAATATTTGAATAGAATTTTCTCAAAAGAAGACATACAAATGGCAAATATGCACATTAAAAGGTACTCAATATCATTGATTAGAGAAATACAAATCCAAACTACAATGAGATATAACCTCACACCCACTAAAATGGCTGATATATAAAAGAGAATAAACAAATACTTGCAATAATGTGGAGTAAAGGGAACCCTTGTACACTGTTGATGGAAATGCAAATTAGTACAACCACTATGGAGAACAGTTTGGAGGTTGTTCAAAAAACTAAAACTTGAGCTACCATATGATCCAGCAATCCCACTGTTAGGTATATACCCCAAAGGAAAAAAAAAGTGTTTGTTGAAGAGGTATCACCACTCTTACAATTGTTGTAGCAGTATTTACAATAGCTAAGATTTGGATGTAACCTAAGTGCCCATCAACAGATGAATGGATAAAGAAAATATGGTACATATACACAATGGAGTACTATTCAGCTATAAAAAAGATGAAATCTAGTCATTTACAACAACATAGATAGAAATGGAGACCATAACATTAAGTGAAATAAGCCAGACATAGAAATACAAGCATGGCATTTTCTCACTTATTTGTGGGATCTAAAAATCAAAACAATTAAACTCATTAAGTGAGTAGAAGGACAGTCACTGGAGGCTATAAAGGGTATTGAAAAACTTGGGAGGAGATGGGGATGGTTAATGGTTACAAAAAACATAGAATAAATATGACCTACTATTTGATAGCAATCATTTAACTAGTCTCTAAGAAGTTTCAAATGTTCCCTCATATGTATGTCTTTTTCTGAGCCCTCTAAGCTCTTCAAACCCATGCCTGTTACACAGTTCCAAAGTCACTTCCACATTTTCAGAAATCTTTACAGCAGTACTCCATTCCCAGTACCAATTTTCTGTGTCAGACTATTTTTGCATTGCTGTAAAGGAATATCTGAGACTGGGTAATTTATAAAGAAAGGAAATTTATGGTTTATGACTGGTTGTATGGAAAGCAAAAGGCCGTTACTGCTCACCTTCTGGGGAAGCTTCCGGGAGCTTTTATTCAAGGCATAAGGCAAAGTAGGAGCAGGAACATCACATGGTGAGAGCAGGAGCAAGTGGGTGAGGGTCCCACATGCTTTTAAATAACCAGGTCTCATGAGAACTCACTCAATATAATAAGAACAGCACCAAGCCATTAGGGATTCACCCCATGACCCAAACATCTCCACCAGGCCCCACTTCCAACACTGAGGGTTGCATTTTAATATGTGGAAAGACAAGTATCCAAAACATATCACTCAGATTCTACATTTCAGTTGGTTAGGGAAGGTTTATAGGGCATTACTGTCACTCAATGATTACAAAATCTTATAAATTTACGGTTTTCAAACTCTGAAATTCTAAGGTTAAGTGACCTTCTGTATTCACCATTACATTAGCTCTGATTCTGACATGCTCTGATAGAATAATCATTAGGTTTTAACTCAATCATCAGGTTTTAACTCTTCCCATGATCCATGACATTGGCTAGAACAGTGCTTTGAGGAAATAAATGGTTGAGTGAATAAAAAGATATACTTATTTGAATATGGAAGAATATAAGTCAAAGAAATAAAGAGTAAAATGAGGCAAATAAATGAATTGGAACAATATGTGCTGCAAATAAGATATGCAAAAAGTATTTCATTTACATTTTTTATCTTAGAATATGATTTTAAGAACAAATTTAAATATAAAAATAGTACCACCCCAGTTTATAAAAGACTGAAAGGCATGAACAGATAATTCACAAAGTTAGAAACACAATTTCTTATCTCTAGTCTCCTAAATTTCTATAATGTGGTTACATAATTACATAACATGATTTTAAATATTAAAATAAAGAAAAAAACTGGAAGAACAAATAGTAAATCACTGATTTGATGTATGGTTTAAACTTCAAGGCTTTTGTTGTTGTGAATCATGTATACATTTGTAGAATACCAAGTCTACCACAATTGGCCGTTTTTTTTTTTCCCATTAACACGTTATTCCGTTGCCAAATTATTATGTCACTTGACATTTTAAAAAAGTATTTACTTATAACTACACTTTATTTTTAAATATTTAGTCTTTTTATAACATAAGCATATATAATAACATGTTCTAAAAATGAATGGTGGATGAAGAACAAGGAAATAGGTAGTTCAAGTAACAGGAACGTCTACTCTAAGACTACAACAGAAAAATAAATAATCAGGATTATTACTGGTATACCGAATCCCAAGTTTACTTTTAAGCTCAGCAATCAAAGTGAAAATTGAGCTCTTGATCATTTTCAGAAAGAGAGGACAGTTCATAGAATAGCCTCTCAAAGACATTCTTCATTGTATTTTCTCAGTGGGACAAAATAAGTGATGTGGTAGACAATGCTGTCTAAAATATTGCTACAGAAAATGCACTAGGTGGATAAACAGAGCTTTTATTTACATCATGTTGGAGAAATGTTGGAGAGAGGGGTTGCTGTTTTATTTTGTCTGAAGAAAAGCAGAAATAATAATATAAAACACAGTATACTGTAGGCCATTCTGTAAAAAGTTGCAATAATGTGGTTAACATATGGGGAATTTCTTACAGTCTTTCTGAGTTTATTTGAACTTAGACCCATTGAATACTGAGAAAACTAGATTGACTTAATGTCCTTTACAGAAATATTACTTCTCTACCACAGCCTTCCACTTGGTCTCCAGCACTTCATTTTTATTTATTTTATTTTATATTTATTTATTTATTTTTTGAGATGGAGTTTCGCTCGTTACCCAGGCTGGAGTGCAATGGCACGATCTCGGCTCACTGCAACCTCCACCTCCTGGGGTCAAGCAATTCTCCTGCCTCAGCCTCCCAAGTAGCTGGGACAACAGGCACATGTCACCATACCCAGCTAATTTTTGTATTTTTAATAGAGATGGGGTTTCACTATGTTGGCCAGGATGGCCTCAATCTCTTGACCTCATGATCTGCCCACCTCAGCCTTCCAAATTGTTGGAAGTACAGGCTTGAGCCACTGTGCCCAGACTTCATTATTTAAATATCTTAGTTTGTGACTGGGTTAATCAAGTCATTGTGACCCCTTTTTATCCTCCCTTTACAATTCTCAACCTACCAATCAACTTGATAAGCTACTCATTATTCTAGTACTCAGTATGCCCCTATCTGCAGGTGCTTCACTGATGACAGCTCTTCTTTCCCCATTTCTTACTCACCAGCCCTATTAGGACAGATGCCTACTAAAAATTTTCTAAAAATCAAAGAAATTAGCCATGTTAAACAGTATTTGTGTTCCTTCTTATTAGTCTACAGCATTCCAGAACTTTTTAGTTCAAAATGTTATTCTCATTCATGTGCTTAAAGAAACTCTAGATCATGGAGAAGGCCCATGCAGAGCCCAGCTCATCATTGGTATATTAGGGATACTACATAAACTATAAGCCATGAAACTCTGACTTCCTAAGTAACTTGAATGATAAAGGATGCACTTCAACATGACAAAAAATTCATTTTAAAATGCCACTGGCATATTCTATTAACTACAACAATACACATATTCAAAGTTCAATATCTATGATGTATGTCTCAGGATTTCAATTTTCATTCTTGGACCCCCTTTCTAGTTCTTATGGAATAGTGTGGTTAGTCCCTCCAATTAAGAGCTAAACTGACCTACCAACTTATAAAAGCCAGTAGCAATTCACGGCACTTTCTATTTGCTTAAACAAAATAAACTTACCAAAAGATTTATTGACTGTTCAAGACTATGTCAGCAATCTATTTGAACTTGTCTGTGAAATCTACCACTGCAGCATGCTATTTAATATCTGTGTCCATCTATCTAATTTTCTGTCACTAACCTATTTTTTAAAAGCAAAAATTACAGTTCTTTAAAATTAGATAAATGAGTACATTGCTTTCTGAATGCATGGCAAAGGATCATGCTTTCTTTTTATCCCTCACAGCACCTGGCATAGAACATGCATTTAGCGAGTTCTCAAAAATAATGCCATACTATATTTTATGTCATAAAGTTTCAAAATGTGTCAAATGCATTTTCTAACTTTTTCATTGTTGTTGCTATTTTTATTAACAAAATATTACATATAATTTCTATTTTATTCAGAGGGTGGAGGGGGTGGTAAGTTGCACAAAATCAAATTACTATCATGGCTGGATCATTCGATAGTGTGGATGAATATTATGACTGTCTGACTTCTAATCCAGCATACTCTTTAGAAAAAATTTTCAGCATTTTCAAAACCAACAATTTATACATTCATGTATAAAATAAATATTTATTGGGCACCTTCCATGCCTGAGACAGTAAAGAGGATACAAAGACAAATGTGAATGTGATGTTTCAATATTATATATATTGCAAGCAGAGTATATATAATATAGTATAACTTTGGAGGACAGAAGGGTGGTAATGGCTTCATACCAGGTCTCTCAATAAATTGCCTTTGTTGACCATGGAATCAACAGCCAAAATTCTCATGAGGGTTGCTTTGAACTCATTACTCTGTGCTGAGAATCTCAGAAAAGATCTTAGTCTTTCATATATATATATATACATAATTAAAGTTCTGGGGTACATGTGTAGAACGTGCAG
>NW_016107658.1:1931191-1957854 GCF_001604975.1 Cebus imitator | reverse complement strand
CTCCCCTAGCCCCCCATCCTTCAACAGGCCCTGGTGTGTGCTGTTCCCCTTCCTGTGTCCATGTGTTCTCATTGTTCAACTCTTACTTATGAGTGAGAACATGTGATATTTGGTTTTCTGTTCTTGTGGCAGTTTGCTGAGAATGGTGGGTTCCAGCTTCATCCATGTCCCTGCAAAGGACATGAACACATCCTTTTTTATGGCTGCATAGTATTCCATGGTGTATATGTGCCACATTTTCCTTATCCAGTCTGTCTTTGATGGGCATTTGGGTTGGTTCCAAGTCTTTGCTATTGTGAACAGTGCCACAATAAACATATGTACATGTGTCTGTAGTGGAATGATTTAGAATCCTTTGGGTATATACCCAGTAATGGGATTGCTGGGTCAATTGGTATTTCTGGTTCTAGATTCTTGAGGAATCACCACACTGTCTTCCACAATGATTGAACTAATTTACACTCCCACCAACAATGTAAAAGTGTTCCCACTCCTCCACAACTTCTCCAGCTTCTGTTCTTTCCCGACTTTTCAATGATCACTATTCTAACTGGCATGAGATGGTACTGCATTGTAGTTTTGATTTGCATTTCTCTAATGACCAGTGATGATGAGCTTTTTTTCATATGTTTGTAGGGGGCATAAATATCTTCTTTTGAGAAATGTCTGTTCATATTCTTTGCGCAATTTTTGACAGTGTTGGTTTTTTCTTGTAAATTTCTTTAAGCTCTTTGTAGATTTTGGATATTAGCCTTTTGTCAGATGGATAGATTGCAAAAAAATTCTCCCATTCTGTAGGTTGTCTGATCACTCTGATGATAGTTTCTTTTGCCATGCAGAAGCTCTTTAGTTTAATTAGGTCCCATTTGTCAGTTTTGGCTTTTGTCGCCATTGCTTTTGGTAATATAGTCATGAAGTCTTTGCCCATGCCTACGTCCTGAATGGAATTGCCTAGGTTATTTTTTCTAGGGTTTTCAGGGTTTTAGGTCTTATGCTTAAGGCTTTAATCTGTCTTGAGTTAATTTTTGTAAAAGGTATAAGGAAGCAGTCCAGTTTCAGTTTTCTGCATATGGCTAGCCAGTTTTCCCAACACGATTTATTAAATAGGGAATTATTTCCCATTGTTTCTTTTTGTCAGGTTTGTCAAAGATCAGATGGTTGTAGATGTGTAGTATTATTTCTGAGGACTCTGTTCTACTCCATTGGTCTATATATCTGTTTTGGTGCCAGTGCCATGTTTTTTGAGTTACTGTAGCCTTGTACTATAGTTTGAAGTCAGGTAGCATCATGCCTCCAGCTTTGTTCTTTTTGCTTATGATTGTCTTGGCTATGCAGGCTCTTTTTTAGTTCCATATGAAATTTAAGGTAGTTTATTCTAATTCTGTAAAGAAAGTCAGTGGTAGCTTAATGGAGATAGCATTGAATCTACAAATTACTTTGGACAGTACGGCCATTTTCACAATATTAATACTTCCTATCCATGAACATGGAATGTTTCCTCATTTATTTGTGTCCTCTCTTATTTCCTTGAGCAGTGGTTTGTAGTTCTCCTTGAAAAAGTCCTTCACATCCCTTGTAAGTTGTATTTCTGGGTATTTTATTCTCTTTGTAGCAATTGTGAATAGGAGTTCACTCATGATTTGGCTTTCTGTTTGTCTATTATTGGTGTAAAGAAATGCTTGTACAAGAAAAAAATTAACAAGCCCATTCAAAAGTGGGCAAAGGATATGAACAGATACTTTACAAAAGAAGACATACATGAGGCCAACAAACATATGAAAAAATGCTCATCATCACTAGTCATCAGAGAAATGCAAATCAAAACAACACTGAGCTACCATCTTACGCCAGTTAGAATGGCGATCATTAAAAAATCTGGAGACAACAGATGCTGGAGAGGATGTGGAGAAATAGAAACACTTTTACCCTGTTGGTGGGAGTGTAAGTTAGTTCAACCATTGTGGAAGACAGTGTGACGATTCCTCAAGGACCTAGAAATAGAAATTCCATTTCACCCAGAAATCCCATTGCTGGGTATATATCCAAAGGATTATAAATCATTCTACTATAAGGACACGTGCACATGAATGTTCATTGCAGCATTGTTTACAATAGCAAAGACCTGGAACCAACCCAAATGCCCATCGATGATTGACTGGACAGGGAAAATGTGGCACATATACACCATGGAATATTATGCAGCCATCAAAAATGATGAGTTCGTGTCCTTTGTAGGGACATGAATGAACCTGGAAACCATCATTCTCAGCAAACTGACAGAAGAGCAGAAGATCAAACACTGCATGTTCTCACTCATAGGCGGGTGTTGAACAATGAGAACACATGGACACAGGGAGGGGAACACTACACACTGGGGTCAGTTGGGGGGAAATAGGGGAGAGATGGTGGGGGGTGGGGAGCTGGGGAGAGATCGCAAGGGGAGAGATCCCAGATGTAGGTGATGGGGAGGAAGGCAGCAAATCACACTGCCACGTGTGTACCTATGCAACAATCTTGCATGTTCTTCACATGTACCCCAAAACCTAAAATGCAATAAAATAAATAAATGGGGGAAAAAAAGAAATGCTTGTGATTTTTGCACATTGATTTTGTATTGTGAGACTTTGCTGAAGTTGCTTATCAGCTTAAGGGAGATTTGGGGCTGAAAAGATGGGGTTTTCTAAACATGCAATCAGGTCATCTGCAAACAGAGACAATTTGAATTCCTCTTTTCCTATTCGTATACCCTTTATTTCTTTCTCTTGCCTGGTTGTCCTGGCCATAACTTCCAATACTATGTTGAATAGGAGTGGTAAGAGAGGGCATCCTTGTGTTGTGCCTGTTTTCAAAGGGAACACTTTCAGTTTCAGCTTATTCAGCATGATATTGGCTGTGGGTTTGACATAAATAGCTCTTATTATTTTGAGATACATTCCATTAATATTTAGTTTATTGAGAGTTTTTTTTTTTGCATGAAGAGGTGTTGAATTTTATTGAAGGCCTTCTCTGCATCTATTGAGATAATTATGTAGTTTTTGTTGTTGGTTCTGTTTATGTGATGGATTATGTTTATTGATTTGTGCATGTTGAATGAGTCTTGCATCCCAGGATGAAGCCAACTTGATCATGGTGGATAAGCTTTTTGATGTGCTCCTGGATTCGGTTTGCCAGTATTTTATGGAGGATTTTTGCATCGATGTTAATCAGGGATATTGGTCTGAAATTATCATTTTTTTGTTGTTGTGTTTCTGCCAGGTTTTAGTATCAGGATGATGCTACCCTCATAAAATGAGTTAGGGAGGTGTCCCTCTTTTTCTATCATTTGGAGTAGTTTCAGAAGAAATGCTACCAGCTCCTCTTTGTACTTCTGGTAGAATTTGACTGTGAATCCCTCTGGTCCTGGATGTTTTTCGGTTGGTAGGCTATTAATTACTGCCTCAATTTCAGAACGTGTTATTGGTCTATTCAGGTATACGACTTCTTCCTGGTTTAGACTTGGGAGGGCTTATGTGACCAGGAATTTATCCATTTCTTCTAGATTTTCCAGTTTATTTGAGTAGAGTTATTTATAGTATTCTATGATACTATGTGTATCATAGAATACACTATGTATATTCTATGATTCTATGTGTATTTCCGTGGTATCAGTGGTGACATTTCTTTTATCAATTTTATTGCATCTATTTGATTCTTCTTTTTTTCTTTATTAGTCTGACTAGAGGTATATTTTGTTGATCTCTTAAAAAAAGTATCTCCTGAATTCATTGATTTTTGAATTGCTTTTTGTTTCTCTATCTCCTTCAGTTCTGCTCTGATCTGAGTTACTTCTTGTCTTTCACTTTTGAATTTGTTTGTTCTTGCTGCTCCAGTTCTTTTCATTGTGATGGAAGGGTGTCGATTTTAGAATTTTCTTGCTTTCTCTTGTGGGAATTTAGTGCTAGAAATTTTCCTCTAAACACTGCTTTAGATGTATCCCAGAGATTCTGATACATTATATCTTTGTTCACATTGGTTTCAAAAAACTTATTTATTTCTGCCTTCATTTTGTTATTTACCCAAAAGCCATTCAGGAGCAGGTAGGTTAGTTTCCATGTAGCTGTGCAGTTTTGAATGAGTTTCTTAATTCTGAGTTCCAATTTGATTTCAGTGTGGTCTGAGGTACTGGTTATTATAATTTCCATTCTTTTGCATTTGCTGAGGAGTTTATTACTCCCAATTATGTGGTCAATTTTAGAAGAAGTGCTATGTGGTGCATAGAAAAATGTATATTATGTTAATTTGGGGTGAAGAGTTCTGTAGATGTCTTTTAGGTCCGCTTACTTCGGAGCTGAGTTCAAGTCCTCAATATCCTCGTTTATTTTCTGTCTCGTTAATCTGTCTAATATTGACAGTGGGGTGTTAAAGTCTCCCGCTATTATTGTGTGGGAGTCTAAGTCTCTTTGTAGTCTCTAAGAACTTGCTTTATGAATCTGCGTGCTCCTGAATTGGGTGCATATATATGTTGGATAGTTAGCTCTTCTTGTTGTATTGATCCCTTCACCATTATGTAATGCCCTTGTCTCTTTTTATCTTTGTTGGTTTAAAGTCTGTTTTACCAAGACTAGGTTTGCAACTCCTGCTTTTTTTGCTTTCCATTTCCTTGGCAAATATTTCTACATCCCTTTATTTTGAGCCGATGTGTGTCTTTACATGTGAGATGGGTCTCCTGAGTACAGCACAGTGATGTGTCTTGACCCTTTATTCAATTTGCCAGTTTGCATCTTTTAATTGGGACATTTAATCCATTTACACTTAAGGTTAATATTGTAATGTCAGAATTTTATTCTGTGATTATGGTGCTAGCTGGTTATTTTGTCTGTTATTTGATGCAGTTTTTTCATAGTGTCAATGGTCTTTATGATTTGGTATATTTTTGCAGTGACTGGTACTGGTTCTTCCTTTTCATGTTTAGTGCTTCCTTCAGGAGCTCCTATACAGCAGATCTGATGGTGACAAAACCTCTCAGCATTTGATTGTTTGTAAAGGATTTTACTTCTCCTTCACTTATGAAGCCTAGTTTGGCTGGATATGAAATTCAGGTTGAAAATTCTTTTCTTTAAGAATCTTGAATATTGGACCCCAGTTTCTTCTGGCTTGCAGGATTTCTGCAGAGAGATCCACTGTTAGTCTGAAGGGTTTTGCTTTGTAGGTAACTCGACTTTGCTCTCTGGCTGCCCTTTACAGTTTTCCTTCATTTCAACCTTGGTGAATCTGACAATTCTGTGTCTTGGGGTTGTTCTTCTTGAGGAGTATCTTCGTGGTGTTCTCTGTATTTTCTGAATTTGAATGTTGGTCTGTCTTGCTAGGTTGGGGAAGTTCTCCTGCATAATATCTTGAAGAGTGTTTTCCAACTTGGTTTCATTCTTCCCATCACTTTCAGGTACATCAATCAAACATAGGTTTGGTCTTTTTACATAGTCCCATATTTCTTGGAGGCTTTGCTCATTTTTTTTTTATTCTTTTTTCTCTAATCTTGTCTTCATGCTTTATTTCATTAAGTTGATCTTCAATCTCTGATATCCTTTCTTCCACTTGATTGATTTGGCTTTTGATATTGTTTATACCTTATGAAGTTTTCATGCTGTGTTTTTCAGCTCCATCAGGTCATTTATGTTCTTCTCGAAACTGTTTAATTTAGTTAACAATTTGTCTAACCTTTATTCAAGGTTCTTAGCTTCCTTTTATTGGGTTAGAACATGCTCCTGTAGCTCGGAGGAGTTTGTTATTACCCACCTTCTGAAACCTACTTCTGCCAATTCATCAAACTCATTCTCCATCCAGTTTTGTTCTCTTTCTGGTGAGGAGTTGTGATCCCTTGGAGGAGAAGAGGCATTCTGGTTTTTGGAACTTTCAGGCTTTTTGTGCTTGTTTCTTCTCATCTTGGCAGATTTATCTACCTTTGGTCTTTGCTGTTGGTGGTTTTTGGATTTAGGTTTTGTGTGGTTGTCCTTTTTGTTGATGTTGATACTATTCCTCTTTGTTTTCCTTCTAACAGTCAGCTCCTCTGCTGCAGATCTGCTGGAGTTTGCTGGAGGTCCACTCCAGACCCTGTCTGCCTGGATATCACCAGTGCAGGCTGCAGAACATCAAAGATTGTTGCCTGTTTCTTTCTCTGGAAGCTTTGACCCAGAGGGGCACCCACCAGATACCAGCCAGAGCTCTCCTGTATGAGGTGTCTCCCAGTCAGGAGACACAGGGGTCAGGAACCCACTTGAGGAGGCAGTATGACCTTTAGCAGACCTCAAATACTGTGCTGAGAGATCCACTTCACAGAGCTGGCAGGCATGGACATTTAAGTCTGCTGAAGCTGCACCCACATCTGCCCCTTCCCGCAGGTGCTCTGTCCCAGGGAGATGACAGTTTTATCTATAAGCCCCTGACTGAGGCTGTTGCCATTTTTTTCAGAGATGGCCTGCCTAGAGAGGAGGAATTTAGAGGCAGTCTGGCTACAGGGGCTTTGCTGAGCTGTGGAGGGTTCCATCCAGTTGGAATTGCCTGGCAGTTTTTATCATAGTCTTTCTTACAATTCAAGATTCAAATTCCACTCTTCCATTTCATTGCCACAACTTATCTGCTAGGACAACAAAGCCATGCATATTTGATTGTTTCTTAAGAGCTTGAGTACTCTGCTGTAAAATTTCTTGAGACTCAATGGTTTCAGAAAGGGCAGATGCATTTTCTTAACTAAAGGTGAATATACTCCACAGAGGGCAGCTATAAGCATGCATCTATACATATCCAGATTATGTAATAATATTTTTTAAAAGCCCATGTTAAAACTCTATTGTTCTCACCGTTTGAAGCCATGCTGAAGGAAAAAAGAAGTCATAATATAAAGTTTACCATCTTAACCACCTTAAATGCACACTTTAGCAGCGTTAAGTATATTCACATTGCTATGAAACAGATCTCTAGAACTTTTTCATTTTGTAAGTCTGAAACTCCATATTCATCAAACAACTATTGTTTTTCTTCTCACCAAAGGGAGAGGCCACCACCTTTTTACCTTCTGTTTCTATGAATCTGACTACTTTAGATACCTCATATAAGTGAAATCATACAGTATTTTTCTTTGTGTGACAGGTTTATTTAACCTACCATAGTGTTCTCAAGGTTCATCTATATTGTAGTATCTGTCTATCTGTCAGGATTTCTTTTCTTTTTGAGGCTGAATGATATTCCACTGTATGTACATACCACAATTTGTTTATCCATTAATCCATTGATGGATGAATAGGTTGCTTACATATCTTTGCTCTTGTGAATAGTGCTGTTATAAACATGGGAACAGAAATTTCGCTTTAATATCCTGTTTTCAATTCTTTAGATATATACTTATTAGTAGGATTGCTGTATCATAGGATAGTTCCATTTTTTATTGTTGTAGAAACCTCCATAAAGTTTTCTATAGCAGTTGCACCATTTTACCTTTCCATCAACAGTGCATAAAGATTACAGTTTCTCCACATCCTTATCACTGTTATTTTCTGGGGTTTTCTTATAGTATCCATCTTGATGGATGTGAGGTGATATCACATTGGTTTTCATTTGCATTTCTCCAGTGATGTTAAGTATCTTTTAATATGCTTATTGGACATTTGCATATTATTCTTGGAGACATATTTATACAAATTCTTTACACATTTTAAAATTAAAGATATTTAAAATTTTTGCTATTGAGTTGTAAGAGCTCTCTATATTCTGGATATTAATGTGTTACCAGATTTATGATTTGCAAATATTTTCTCCCAATTGTAGGTTGCCTTTTCAATCTGTTGTTTTCTTTCTCGTGCAGAAGGTTTTTAGTTTGAGGTAGTCCTACTTGTCTATTTTTGCTTTTGTTGCTTGTGCTTTTGGTATTACATCAAAGAAATCATTATCAAATCTAATGTTATGAAACTGTCTTCTAGGTTTTCTTTTAGGAGTTTTATAGTTTCAACTCTTACATTTAAGTCTTTAATCCACTGAGTTAATTTTGAGCTAATTTTTATATGTGTAAAATAAGAGACCAAGTGCATTATTTTACATGTGGCTATCCAGTGTTTCCAAAACCACTCATTGAAGAGACTGTCCTTTCTCCATTGAGTGTTCTTGGTACCCTCATGGAAGATGATTTGTTGGTTGTCTATTCGATTCCCATGGCCTTGGCCTGGGTATCATTATGCTAGTGACATACTATTTTGTTACTGTAGCTTGGTTATATGTTTTGAAATTGCAAAGTGTGAGTCATTTAACTTTGTTCATCTTTTTCAAAATTGTTTTGGTTTCCTGGGTTTCCTTAAGATTCCTCCTGAATGTCCATAGGAATTCTTTTTTCCTACCAAGAAAATAAATTAATTTTTAAATTATTTTTTCTTTCAAGTAATCTATTTTATTTTATTTTATTCTAGGGCATTTTAATATTAAGTCTTGTTCCTTGCCTCACTGCCTACCCATTTATATGATATGTTGTATATGAAACACTCCAGATGCTCTACTGTGCAGAATGTTTGCTTGTGAAGAAGAGCAACAGAGAAACATAGATAATGCTTTATCAACAAGGCCTATAAAAATGGGATTTTAATAAATTGCTTATCCCAACAACATTTAGCACAGGGGTGGGCATGTTGTCAATTGTCAACATATATATTAAAAGAATAAGTTAAGGCTGAAGACAACAATTTGGTGTGAAAGAGGCCAGTTCACCTAGAAGTTGCCAGATGCATACTCCTATGTGTGTTTTTCTCCATTAATTTATAAATTGTTATAGGCGTAATCCATGTACATTTTTTATTAAATATTTATAAAAGGCTTATAATAAAAAGCAATATACCCTACCCCACCTCTCTTCACGCTGTCTTCCCACTCCCAGAGAAAACAACTGTCTATTCTTTCAGCTGCATCTTCTGGCATGTATTATTATACTTCTTTCTGGTTTGGTTTATACATATGTAACTCACACAGTGAAACCCATATCATAATTTAAGACTGCTTCCCACTCTTTACTTTGAAGCTATGGGTGTCATTACTGAGGTAGGTCTCTTGAAGACAGCAGATGGAGGGGTCATTTTAAAATTTTAATCCAACTTGCCACTCTATGTTTTATAAGTGGGGTGTTTAGACAATTTATGTTCAAGGATATTGATATGTGAGATTTTAATTCTATCATAAAGTTGTTAGCTGGCTGCTTTGTAGTTTCTTTTGTGTGGTTGCTCTATAGGGTCTGTGAGCTATGTATTTAAGTGTGCTGTAGTAGCAGGTATTTTTGTTTTTTCATTTCCACATTTAGAACTCCCTTAAGGGTACCTGGTAATGTTGGTTCAGTGATAATAAATTCTCTTAGTGTTTGCTTGTTTGGAAAAGACTGTATTTCTCCTTTCCTTATAAAGGTTAGTTTGGCAAGACATGAGATTCTTCATTGAAATCTCTTTTCTCTAAGAATCCTGAAAATAAGCTCCCAGTCTCCCCTGGCTTGTAAGGCTCCTGCTGAGAAGTATGTTGGTAGCCTGATGGGGTTCACTGTATATGTGATCTGACCAAAATCTAGTTGACTTTAAGATTTTGTCTTTAGCATTGACTTGAATAGTGTGTTAGTCTGTTCTCACGCTGCTAATAAAGACATACCCAAGACTGGGTAATTTATAAAGAAAAAGAGGTTTAATGAACTTACAGTTCCACAATCCTGTGGAGGCCTCAAAATCATGGCAGAAGGTGAAGGAAGAGTAAAGACATGTCTTACATGGTGGCAGGCAAGAGACAGTGTGCAGGAGAACTATCCTTTATAAAACCATCCGATCTCATTAGACTTATTCACTATCATGAGAACAACATGTGAAAAACCTGCACTGATGATTCAATTACCTTCCACTGGGTTCATCCCAAAACACATGGGGATTATGAAAGCTATAATTCAAGGTGAGATTTGGGTGGGGATACAGCCAAACCATATCAAACAATCTAGTTACTATATTCCTTGGTGATGTGCATTTTGTAAAGTCTCTCACAGTGGTTCTCTGGATTCATTGTATCTGGATGTCTACCTCTCTAGTGAGATAGAAAAATTTTCTTGAATTATTCTCTCAAATATGATTGTTAAGTTTGCTTTATTTTTCTCCATCTCTTTCAGAAATGCCAGTATTGCATAAATTTATTTGTTTGCATAATGCCATATTTCTCAAATACTTTATTTTAAATTATCTTTTCTTTATTTTTGTCTGACTAGGTTAGTTTGAAAAACCAATCTTGAAGCTCTGGAACTATTATTCTGCTTGGTCCAGTACATTGATAGAGATTTCAATTGTATTTTGAAATTTGTTAAGTGAGTTTTTTTTATTATTCCAGAAACTCTGATTGAATTCTTTTTAAGATGTTTACCTCTTCCTTCATTTTCCAGATTGCTTTAGAAGTGTCCTTGTTTTGATTTTTAATATCATCTTCGATCTCAATGAAATTCCTTGCTATTTATGATTTAAATTCTTTTTTTAGATTTTGTATTTCAAGTGATTTTGGGGTAAAGATGGTTTTTAGTTACATGGATACATTCTTTAGTGGTGATAGCTGACATTTTAGTGTACCTCTCACCTAAGCAGTGTACGTGGTGCCCAGCATGTATTCTTTTATCCCTCACCCCTTCCGATCTTCACCTGCTACATCCCCAGAGTCCATTATATTACTCTTATGTCTTTGTGTCCCCATAGCTTAGTTCCCACTTATAAGTAAGAACATATGCCATTTGGTCGTCATTCTAGAGTTACTTCACTTAGAATAATGACCTCCAGTTTCATCCAAGTTGCTGCAAAATATATTGTTTTGTTCTTTTGAATAGCTAAGCAATATTTTATTATATATATATATATATATATATATGCAAATGGATAAAGAAAATGGGGTATATATATATATGTATATACTTTACATATGCACTTATTTACAAAATGCACATATTATTTCTTTAGCCATGCAGAAACTTTTTCAGTTTAATTAGGTTCAATTTATTTATTTTATATATATATATATATTTTTTTTTTGTGTGTGTGTGTATATATATATATATATATATGATCTGCCGTCTTTGAAAAAAACAAAACTATTGCTATACTTCTAAATACCATGCTCAAACTATTATTTCCAGGCTTTTCATTTAAATATATATATATATATATATATAGAGAGAGAGAGAGAGAGAGAGACTTTATTCAATGGAAGACAAAGATTTACATTCTTCACACCCTCTAATTACGTGTCAACACATATGCATGTATGAACCCATGAACACACAGATACAAACTCACACACACCCTTCTCCTTCTCTGTTCTCTCAATAGTTTTCTTGGTTAAAATTTTTCTTTTAATTTTTATTGTTTCTATTACTATAAGCAGGTATATAGTAAAGGAATTTTGCATTTCCTTTTCTGTTATCCCTAGATTTAATACTTCCATTTATTTGCAAAGTTTTTCTACATACTTTTATCTAATTTATCTCCAAACTCTCCACCAGAGACATAATCCTTTCAATTCTTTTAGCTCATTGTGTAATCTATACATTTAATTACTTTTCTTGAAGACAGTTTTTCAAGAATCTTTCATCCTCCTGCTTCACTTTGGGCTGGAAGCTCAATAAATCTACTGCATAACTGTGATCTTTTATGTACCCCTTAAACATAATTCTAGAAATACCCATTCTTATTTTTTATGTTGGATTTTTTATATCTCATGTTTTACTTTTTTTAGATAATTTTCTCATTTTTGGAGGAGGATCACAACCTCTAGTAGATTCCTGAAAAGAGTAAGTGGGAGCCAAAATTTGATACCTTGCATATCTGAACATGCTTTTCTTCTACTCTAATACTTGATTAATTGGTTGGGTATAAAATTCAACTTATTTTTTAAAAACCCTCAAAATTTTGAAGGCATTGGCCTGTTATTATATCATAATTTCCAATATTTCTATAGAGAAGTCTCAAAGTTACTTTATAATGCTTCTGTAAATTTTTAATTTCTGTTGTCATGTTTTGTGTATTTCAAGAATGGCTTTGAGTTATCTTAATATTTCCTTCTCATATCCTTCTGTTCTTTTTTCCTATACATGTGAGGATAGCAATAATGCTTTTTAAGTAAGTATTTTTTCATATTCCCTATATTGTCTCTCTTTTTTTTATACATTTCTGTTACCTTTTGTATTGTTTTGTTCTGTCTTTCTTGCTACAGGTTTCTCTCAAATGTCTAGTGACTATGCCTCTATACTCATATTTAAGATTGAGTGCATAAACTACTAATCAGAAACTTTGTGCATAGATGATGCTTTGATGAATTAACAAATGGTTGGTTTCATATGTGACTGTATGATTGAGCTATTTCTTTTGGTAATCCCACGAGCCAACATCTGTATATCTCTTTTCTTACATTATTGAATTTCTCCACAGCATAATCTTCTAATTCCTGGTCTGAATGCAAAAAGCCTGTCTGCCAGAATTCTTGAGTCTTAATGGAGAAGAAGATTTGTGTCCTTATCATTTTTACCTAATTTCTCTGTAATCAATGTCTTTACATTCTGCTGTACTGGGAAATCTCAAGTCCTGAGTTTCTCCAATTCAAGTCTTGAGAGCAAGCCTTCATTCTTCTTACAGTATAGGAGATGTAATCCTTCAAATATGTGGAGTAGGGAGGGCATCTGGGGATCTATATTTAGCTAATCCTCCTCCCACATTAAACGTTCTTATTCCTACTCTTGAGAATTTCTGTGGTTCTTTGGTCACACATTGGCTTTCTCCTGAGTTGCTTTCATGCTACCCCATCACTTCCTGGCTTAAGTTTCAGCTTTCTCTGGCTTGCTAAATCATATGACAACCAGTTTCAAAAATTTTGCTGTTGCCATCTTCTTTTCTGTCCTCTTTTCTTAAGTGGTTTATGTTCTGTATGATCTTTTTTTCACTGCCATTGTAGTGAGGTATGAGAAGAAAGCAGAGTTAAGTAGTTGACTACAATCCAGAAATATTTACATCAGACTCCAGGGTTTTTTAAAAATAAATTACTGCAGATTTCAGTATTTTATAGAAAATCATTTTCATTATGATGCAAAAAATAAAGACTTTCAAATTTGGTGGAAGTCGACCCATATATCATTTACAGAAATAGTTTGCTTTTCTTTAAGCTTAATTTCTAATTTCATTTAGCCCAGAAAAATTACTTACTTTATCATAATTAATAAAGTATTTGTTTCTATATATATTAGTGATTCAATGAGGACAGCACACCTAGTTTTAACTATCAAGGCTGTCAAAATAATATTGGTACTTAAAAATACTGCATGCCTTATTTTTTAAAAAATGAGAAATAAATTTTACATGGCAAATAATCTCTTTTAACCATATCTTGAATGTAAATGTTCATTTTATACTTAATTTTTAATGTAAAACTACCAACTAAAAGTGTATGAAAGGGGTAGTATATTATTCTGTAAGTGAACATAGAGATGAGACCAAAAATATGCTATGTCCTTTCCAACAAAACGTTTTTCCTTATATCTTAAATAAATTGAGATATACAATATACCAGGAACATTGTAAGAATTCATAATGTATTGGCACCCCCATGCTCTTTGTTTTTCATTATTGACATTTGCTTACTAACAACATTGCATGACACATTGTGCTATATATATATATATATATATATATATAGCTGTGGTGGCTCATGCCTGTAACCCCAGCACTTCAGGAGGCCGAGGCGGGTGGATCACAAGGTCAGGAGGTTGAAACTAGCCTGGCCCATATGGTGAAAACCAGTCTCTACTAAAAATACAAAAATTAGCCAGGCATGGTGGTGTGCACCTGTAGTTCAAGTTACTCGGGTGGCTGAGGCAGAATTGCTTGAATCCAGGAGGTAGGGGTTGCATTGAGCCCCAATCACACCATTGCACTCCAGCCTGGGTGATGAAGCAACACTCTGTCTCAAAAAAAAAAAAAAATTCTTCTTCCAGTTCAAAACTGTGATGCGGCCCTCCTGATAGGGACTAGGGGGGCTAAAAAGGCCTGAGCCATGGGGCTGTCTCAGGGGGTCCAAGGAAGACTAGAGGGAGCTCTCAGAATCTTCCTATTCAAAATTCAGGAACTGCCTGTTGGCTGATGGTGGACACACTCCTTGGTTTGGAATGAAAGTTTAGGGGTATATATTTTATTCACTATATGTGAATAAAAAGTACTTGATTTTACTTATTCTTGCCACCTATGTTGTGCTCAAAATTGCTTGAGCTTCATTAATTCATCAAATGTGATTTAAATATGTAAACCAGTTTATCTTATGAAATACTTTAAGATAAAAGTTGAGTAGTAATCTATAATGTTGTTTGTTCAAATACATCTCTCAAACAGTTTTTGCAAAAAAATCTGTCTTTCAGGGTCAGTACTAATTTAAAGAGAAATTTGCAACTTATCTTTCATCTTCAAGTAAGAGGAGGGCTATATTACCTAATGTAACCAACAGAGCAAAACACTGTATAAAATTCACATCACCACATTTCCCACTATGCATCGCAATAGTCCATTTATGGTAAATTGAACAAAATTATTCAATATTTCAAACTGACTAACATCACTTTTTAAAACAGTAAAATTATTTGGAAATGAAGCATTAATAGAGGACTCCATTTGGTTTCATGCTGTAGATATAAAATATTCACATACACTCAATACACATACCAAAAACACATACAGCCAAAACACATAACAAACATAGTAAGCCTTCTGATGCTACAAGATAGTCCTTGACATTATTAAACTCTATAGTGCAAACAAATAAATGGCCATTCTAAGTTATGATGGCGATATCTGTTTGCATTACTCTATCTTCCCATTTGAATTCCTGTGAAAACACAGAGCTTGGTGTAGAATCTAAATAGCCCTAAGAGTTGCTTTTAGTAGATGAGCAGGACAAAGAGGAAAAGGCTCTTAGTTTCTTAAGATGTTAAACATTTATAAAAGTGACATGGCCAAATAGGCATAGATAAGAAAAGACTTGGCTTGCTCTCGTTCTGTATTGCCACATTAGTGACTCCAAGGTGGGAATATACACTGGAAACTGTGTTGGCCACTCTCTACCATCCTATTAGCTTTTAGTCAGAGATGTTATCCTTAGAAGGCCCTGTTAAGTACCTCTTGCTAAGTTCCTTAAGGAAACTATATTTTTTAGTGATACAATAGTGCAAAGGATGAAAGGAAATAATCAGTAATTAAGATTTTTTTCAAAAATTTTCTAATATATGAGTCAAGAATATATATATATATATATAGTTTTAAAAGTACCCCATAAATGAAAATAAGAATTCAAGGATAGGTTTGTGGTAGTCATTCATAGTAATTAAACTTATAAAGATATATTTATATACTTATAAACAAAATTAATTACAAGAGATAAAGTGATACATAAATGAATAATAAAATAATAAAATAATTATGTAAAAATGATAATTTAAATCTATAATCATAAATTATATTGGCACACATTGAGAAGTGCTGAGAGAATGTAGTAAAAATGCTAAATATTTCAACTTATATAAGAACAAATTAAATGTAATGTTCATCAATTTTATAATTACAAAAATATAGTTACAAATATAATTGTAAAACTTTGAAAAACAGAAAAAGTAAAAGTTAAAAGTATTAAATTGATAGTTTTCTTAATATAATACCAACATTTTATTTCTTTAAGAGGATGTAACATCAAAAGTATTCTGATACATTGTTGAACATAAATTGGTATGGGCTCTCTGGAAAGAAATTTGAAAACATGATTAAGTAGGCATAAAAATCACTGTGTTCATTAACTCATTAATTCTACATCCCAGAAAAGTTACTGTGAGTTCAAAACTCAGAGCAATCACCTAGCATATATGTGTAATAATGCTCAATACAGCATTATTTATAATAAGATATAAGTGAGCAAATAGAAACAACTTAAATGTGTAACAACAAAGAACCAGATATATAAATTATAGCAAGTATTTGCACTACAATACAGTGTTCACATTAAAATTAGTTTTCAAAAAATAGTATCAAGGAAATTATATGATTTTAAATTAAATATAAATTACATATGATGTGACCTCAATTTATTTAAAGAAAAAAATGTATATAGTGAAAAATAATATAAAAACTTGGAGATACATTAAAGTGTTATTAAATCTTACTAATATGTGGTGGTATTACAGGTGGTTTACATTTTCTCTCTTATAACATTTTGTATTTTGCAAATTATCTGTAAGTGAATGTGTATTACTTTTAAAATCAGAAGAAATAAGGTAAGTGACCACAAGCACTGATCTTTTATTAAAGATATATTACATCTATCCCAATGCTTCCTTGAAGCTAGTCTAACTGAAATAATCTAAAATCCACAAATGATTATTTTCACATATTATTGCATTACAAATGGTGACAGTCATTCATCTTTACTAATTTTGTCACATTTTAAAAATAAAATCTCTAGCTGTCTTCCTACTGCTCTCATCTTATTCTGGCCCATCTTCTGTTACAAGTCAAGTGGCAGGTGCTCTCTCATCAATAAAGCACTGCTTCTGAGATTGCATGGGGAGGGAGAGCAAAAAATGAGGGTTATTGAATTTTTTCGTAGGTTATAGTAGCATATTTTCTTGAAAAAAGAAAGACTAGGCTAGATAAGACTAGAATAAAATATAAAAAGTTGAGTATAAAAGAGCAGAATGTAATAGAACAGAACAGAACATATCAGTAAGGGAATTATTTTTACCAAAATCTTTTATTTTAGCTATATATGTGCTGATGTACTGAGTCTTGAGTTCAGATTTAATTTTCACATGGGTCATGATTTTTTAAACATGAAGAAATGAGTTCTGTAGGGTGAATATGGTTAACAATAATTTATTGTATATTTTTTAAAAACCAGAAGATAGGATTTTGAATATCCACAACATAAAGAAATGATGAATGTTTCAGGTGATGCATATGCTAATTACCCTGACTTGATCATTTCACATTGTATACACGTATAAAAATATCACTCTATAGCACATAAATATGTATAATTATTAGGTGTCAAATAAAATTAAAACAAAAAAAAATGCATATGAAGAAAAATGTTTAAAAGCCACTATACCAAAGGGTAATTTAAAAGCAGAAAAGATATTTTCATAAAACTAACAAAAGTGTTGTTGCTTCTTCTGCCATAAAATTTAAAATATGTGGCCATTAAATATTTGCTTGAGCTTCAAGAAATATGGCATTTCATTTATTCCCTGTAGCTCACATTTCTATATGAAAACAAACATGACTGAGGATTCCAGCACCGGACCTTCAAAAAAATGTGTGCTGCATACCACCTTTTATTGATCTCTTATTTCAAACTCCTCCATAAGCCAATGCCCTCATCTGCAAACCAACTACCATTACAGGCTTGGACTCAGCAAGATAGGGAATTTAAAAATATACACTGAATTTGGAAACATATACATGGAAAACTGAGAATTCAGCACACTAGAAGTAGACTAAATGCAAATATTCCCAGCAGCAACTTTCAAATATATAGGCTACAAATTGGAAACATGAACACAGCAAACTTATAGACCTCAGATTGTAAATCACAAAGCAATTCCCTGAAAATAAGGTAGTCCTCTTTTCTTTTGTATATCAGGATTAAGTAGCTTTTATTTGTAGAGTCCTGGAGACCTGAATTATGGTTATAGAATCTTAGGGGAGACATTATTTTATATGTCTGGAATATATATATATATATATATATATATATATATATATATATATTATATACACACACACACACACACACACACACACACACACACAGACAGACATTCTCTACCTACCTTCTCTAGGCATTTCTCCTTATCCTCTTGTCTGCCCCTTGAGGTCATTCAGATGACTGTGGAAGAGAAAATAAAAATTAGGAAGAAATAAAACCTGGCCAGGGTGGTGGCTCATGCCTGTAATTCCAGCACTTTGGGAGGCCAAGGAGGGCGAATCACCTGAGGTCGGGAGTTGGAGACCAGCCTGACCAACATGTAGAAACACCATCTCTATTAAAAATAAAAAAATTAGCCAGGCGTGGTGGTACATGCCTGTGCTCCCAGCTACTCGGGAGTCTGAAGCAGGAGAATCGCTTGAACCTGGGAGGTGGAGGTTGCAGTGAGCCAAGATTATGCCATTGCACTCCAGCCTGGGCAGCAAGAGCAAAACACTGTCAAAAAAAGAAACAACAACAACCAAAAAAAAAAAAAAAAAAAAAAAAAAAAAAAAAAAAAAAAAAAAAAAAAAAACCCAGCTAACTGGAAAAGCTTAAATGGGCTATTCTGTTATTCAGTGCTACGACAGATGGAGGGTTGACTAGAAAAGCCTCAAGTTTGGAATCAGACTCTGAGACTTTGGGTATGTTCCCTAACCTTGTTGAGTATTAGCTTTTAGTTTTTAAAGTAGGAAATGATACCAACAATATACCTACCTTGCAGACTTGGCATGAATGTTGAATAGAATAGTGTATTAGGTATCCTTGGTATATATTAGTTATCATTATTCTTTTTATTAGTGTTCTAAATTGTCTAACTAAACCATGGAAGAACATGGAGGAAACTATATCATAGTTACAGGCTTCTGCCTCATGCAACATTCTCTTTCAATCTTCCAAAAAAGAAAAGACAATTTTATTGAGCCTGCAAAATATTTCGTTGTGTCATTCCCAACTTTCACCTTTTCCAGTTTCCAAATAATTTTATAATTCAAATCTCTTTACTTGTTGCATTCGTTTCTCCTTTTGTTATATAATGTCTATAATATAATCTATGTTCTGCAATTACGTCTCCATTCCTTGCACCTCTCATTGTCTCAGTAAGACTTTTCCTTCTTTGTTTTGCTTTGCTTTAAGATAATAAGAATGTGACTATGAACTCGTCTTATATCCTGTTAAAGAGATAAAAGTGCTGAAAGTTACATAGGAGGAAAAAGCATTCCATGAAGAAATAACTGCATATAGAAGGAGCCTGTTTCAATTCTCTATTGCTGTCTACCACCCCAAAATTTAGGGAATTAAACAGCAAGATAGAATCTCACTAATTATGTAAGTCAAGAATTCTGGCAAGGTGCAGTTGGACAGGTTCTGCTTTTTGTTGGCCTCAATCAAAATTATTCATGTACCCAGATGGCCAATGAACTGGCCTAAAGGGTCCAAGATGGCACCACTCACATGTCTAGTGCCTTGGAAGAAGAAGCTATAAGCCTAAGCTCAACAGGCACTTTCAACCAATGTGGTCACATGTGAAATCTGCATGTGGCCTATGCTACAAAACATGAGATCTTAAATTAGTCAGATCTCCTACATGACAGCTCTGGAGTGTAATCCAAGTGTTCGCAGCAAACAAAGCAAAAGCCTCATTACCTTTTATGACCTAGCCTCAGAAGTCATAGCACCACTTTCCCTGCACAATATTGGTTATTTAGAGCTGCAGGAAATTCAGTCATAATTGATAACACTCAAATAAAAGAAGAAGAAAAATCCTCACGTGTGGCTGATTGAAACAAAACAATAGAGTGTGAGAAAAATAAAACACATTAAATGAAATAATTTCTACACATAATTAATCATATTTTAACTACAGAAACTCTACACAGGCAGTGTGATGTAATGTAAAGTTTTGCAATTAAAGTCAGAATATAATTTCAAGTTCTGTCTGCACACCAGGCAAGTCATAACATCTGGGGCCCTCCAATGTTTCATCTGTAGATGGAGATTTTAAAAAGTTTGCCTGGCTAACACCGCAATACATACCAACTTCTTTGAAAACATATGAGATAATGCGTTCATCATAACAACTGTGTTAAATGGATTTTTAATTATCACTTCCATTTTACAAAATACAAAAAATAGTTTCTAAAAAATTCATTTACTAAAAGTTACTTAAAGCATGCAGAGCCAATATTCTATCCTAGATCTATGACCCTAAGATCTATGGCTCCTAAGTCAAACAGTTTGAAAACTATTTGACTGTAGCAATGCCTACTTCCTTTACCATTGTGATGATTCTGGATGTGATCACTGTAAAAAATTGCTTTGTAAACCATAAAGCATTATACAAATGTAAAGTATCATTATTAGTATTGATTCCAACTACTGAGAGAGCTATAATTGCCTGTAATAAGATTGATCATGTTTTACAATATAACCAATAAACTAGCTAAAACTTAAACCTAATCCCCAAATATTCATATAAAGCATGACTGAAAACAAATGAAATCATATTGATCAGCTCTAAATATAATAGAACTTAATTATAACATTTGTCCTGTGGAAGCTGCTGTTATTCCCATGTTTCTTATTATATATCACACAGAGAATAGTCCATTTTACTCACATCTGCCATCATTTATACTTAAGGCAAAAAAGAATGCTCTCCTATCTCTCCTCAACCTTGAAAGATAAAACAAGATATAATAAAGAAGTCTGAAGAGCAGAGAATTAGTGAGTGTGCTCCTTTTTCCTCCTTTTGTAAGACAGTTTGATTTGATTCAATCTGAGCCCAGAATGATGGAGGATATTTCTTTTGGTGGGGTTCTGTCAGTAGAATTTAGACAATCTAATTTTAGGAAAACAGGAAGGAAAAAATTCAAACTTACTGCTACTTTACTATCTAAAACCCAGTATATAGAATGAACATCTTTGAACCATTGCTATGTAGGGTTTTCAAAATAGTGAAGTTGTCCCTTTATCAGGCTTAGCATTTCTTATAGAATACAAGAGAAAAAATATGAAGAGTAAAAACTGTTTTGATATCATTGTTAAGTTCAGAATTGTAATTCTATAAATTCAAAATAGAATATACAAAATTAAACTTGAGGATTTGGTTTGATTTAAGCCTAGTAACCTTTGCTCAATAGCGTCTTACTAACGTCTATCTAGCCATTTCAAAAAATCACATAATTACCATTTTATTATTTACTAAATTAAATCTCTCTTCATCTTACAAGTCTACAGAAACAAGTACTGGTGATTATAAGTTAAAATGTCCACTCATTTTCTCTCATAACTTATGTCTGACCTTGGCAAATTCCCTCTCCAATAGTATGCAACCTATAAATTTATAGTACTTAATATATAAAATGCCTGACATATACATAGAAATTTATAGTTTCCTTAACACTGTCATATGTACTTTTATATTTATAATTAAGCATATTTTAAATGGTCATTTTTAAGTGGTCATGATTAAAACATAGAGTATCTACTTTGTAATTAGAAAAAGTAAGTTTTAGATCACTTACTTTTTGACACTTATCTTTGTTGACTGAGACAAATATTGATCTAATTTCTATCTGCAACAATTTTTTTCAATTGCTTTAATCACCATTCTCTGATCTATTATTGGTACCTCTGCAAGTTTTTTTAAAATCAATCAGCCTACTTTTTTTGTACAAATAGTTTTTAAAAAGTCATTCCATAGATCAAAATCCCATATGAACCAACTTTTTAAGTCTTAGATGTTTTTCATATATCATTTACTAGTGTTAAAAACAGATTTCTTACCTCTTTACTTGACTTCACATTGTCTGAGGCAGCTCGTCTCCCTCAATCAGCTCTGCCAACTATAGAGGTCAAGAACAATAACATGTAATCTTTAGCTTTTCTGAAGTTGACTTTCCTATGTCTAAATATATTTAATCTTTTACTAGAGGCTTTGAAATGGGGTTAGCATAATAATTTGTTTGTTTACAAATAAAGGCATGTGGTCAATTTTTTGCACATCATGAGTTGTTTTTGCTAAGAACAGGATGTGAGTACATTGGTGAGAGTAATTTAATTGTATTTCAATTTTTCCAAATCCCATTGTGCTTAATAGACCAATTGACACATAATCAGTACTCAATAATACCTGCTAAATTTTAATTATGTAAACAATGAAATAATTTAAGATTATAATTTGGATATATTTTTTAAAGGTTGAACTGAATTATTGAATTATCCAATGTTTGGTGCTTAGTCTGGAATTAAAGGACCCCGGATTATTTCCAAAGCTCTCCCGTAGAGTAATAATACACATTTGGCCATAATAAACCCTACCTATAACATCAGTGTTAGGCATTAAACATTTAAATATCTACCATAATTTGGTCAAGACCTGCTAACTAAGTGAAAACAATTTTTAGTATAAGAGCAGGCTTAGTGGCAAACTTTCATTCATACCTTAAAGTGAATACCATTAAAATGGCAAAAACGGATTGATATGCTAAGTTTCCAACACAGAACAAGTTTTCCAATGGCTCCAAAGTTCCCATTTATGGAAAGAAATGGGGGGATAAAAGCACAAATACATGGAAAAAAGGCCTATTCCTGCCAAACTACAAAAAAAAAAAAAAAAAGACACATGAGAAAACTTTATATTTAAAAACAACAACCATAAAAATAATGGATAGGCTATAATGCAGCAATTTTAAAAGGTAATTTCAGTAAGGTATTGGAGCAATTTAATATAAAATATTTCAAGAAAGAAAGTCAAAACTACTTCAAGTTGTTTTTTATTTTTATTATTTATTATTTTTTGGAAGCACAAAACTCACAGGGCCTATACAACAATAATGCAATTTACAAAAATAAAATATTTAGGTAACAAATAATATAATAAATAAAACACTCCCAGGCCACATCTCAATAATAATAATAATAATTATTATTATACTTTAAGTTCTGGGATACATGTGCAGAATGTGGAGGTTTATTATATAGGTATACATGTGCCATGGTGGTTTGCTGCACCCATCAACCCATCGTCTACATTAGGCATTTTTCCTAATGCCATCCTTTCCTTAGCCCCCACCCCCTGGACAGGCCCGAGTGTGAGATGGTCCTCTCCCTGTGTCCATGTGTTCTCATTGTTCAACTCCCATTTATGAGTGAGAACATGTGGTGTTTGGTTTTCTGTTCCTGTGTTAGTTTGCTGAGAATGATGGTGTGCAGCTTTATCCATCCCCCTGCAATGAACATGAACTCATCCTTTTTTATGGCTGCATAGTATTCCATGGTATATATGTGCCACATTTTCTTCATCCGGTCTATCATTGATGGGCATTTGGGTTGGTTCCAAGTCTTTGCTATTGTGAATAGTGCTGCAATAAATATACGTGTGCATGTGTCCTTAAAAACAAGTTTGTACAAAAAGCAAATTCACCTGTCCTGGAATATCTTAGAGCTAACATGACTGTCGACTACTCAGAATTTATGTCACTTTTCAACAGATTGATTTTTGACTTGAATTGCTCTTCTGCAATTAAAAATCATAATTACCTTAAAATATTTTTACACTACATGCAGTGTTTAGCATTTAATAAAAAGTAATGTTGACAGGAGGGAGGCAGGACAAGATGGAATAGAACACTCCAGAGATCATCCCCCCTGCAAGGACACCAATTTAACCACTATCTACACAGAAAAAAAAATGCCTTCATGAGAACCAAAAATCAAGTGAACCCTCATATTACCTGGTTTTAAATTCCTTTCATTGAAAGAGGCACTGAATAGATAGAAAAAATAGTTGTGAACTGCAAATGTCACCACTAACCAACCCATCTCAGGACCACTCCCTCATCCCCTGACAGTGATGATGTGGTGCAGAGAGTGTCTCTTGATGCTAGGGGACAAATACTATAGTAATTGTGAGGCACTGAACTCAGTGCTGTCCAGGTAGAGCAGAAAGCAAAATCAAATCAAATTCAGATGAGACCTACCTACAGAGGAAGCATTTAAACCAGCCTTAGTTAAAGGGGAATTGCCGATCCCAGTAGTAACACTTTGAATTCCCGCAAACCTTTCCATCAAGTGGTAACCTGCTCTGAGTCTCTAAGTGAACTTGAAAGACAGGCTAGACCACAAGGACTACAACTCTTAGGAAAGTCCTAGTGCTGAACAGGGCCCAGAGACAGTGGCCTGGAAGGGCTGGGGGGTGGGGGGGGTGGCACATGAACTGCTGAGACACCAGCTTGAGGCAGTCAAAAGAGTGCTGGCATCATCCCTCCCCTAACTCCAATCTGTTCAGCTCACAGTTCCATAAGAGACCCATTCCTTCTGCTTGAGGAAATAAGAAAGAAGAGAGGGAGTTATTTTCCCTGTATCTTGGATACCACAGCAGAATAGGGCATGGATCAGAGTTGTGAGAGTTGTGATCAGAGTTGTGAGGTCTCTATTCCAGGCCCTAGTTCCCAGATGACATTTCTAAACACAACCTGGGCCAGAAGGGAACCTGCTGCATTGAAGGGAAAGACCCAGTTCTGGCATCATGTATCACCTGCTAACTGAAGAGCATGTGGGCCCAGAATAAACAGCAGTGATAACTAGATACTACATCAAGGGACTTGGGTGAGCCTCTGAGACTTGCTAGCTTCAGATATCAGCATGGTCAAAGAGGGGTAGAGCACGAAGTCAGCTAATATGGTCCCTAATTCCAGGAATTGACTGTTAAATGACATGTCTGAACCATCCCTGGGCCAGAGGTGAGCCGGCTGCCCTGAAGAGTGAGTCCCAGATCAGGCAGCATTCACCACAAGCTGACTTAAGAGATTTTGGTCCTTAAGAAAGCATCAGTGGTGGTCTGGCAGTACTCCTCATAGCCTGTTGTAGTGATGGCTATGGGGAGGGGTTCCTCTACCTTTGGAAAAAGAAGAGAAGAGTAAGAAAAAGTACATCTTGTGGTTTGAGTGCCACTGTTCAGCCATAGTACAAAAGAACACCAGGTAAAATTCTAGTTTTTTTGACTCTAGTCTCTGACTCCTGAATGGCACCTCTGGACCCTTCCAGAGCATGGGGGAATTTGCTACCCTGAAGATAAGCAAATACACCTGGCTGGCTTTGCCCCCTGATGATTGTAGAGCCCACAGGCTTAGAGCAAGTGCAGATAGTAGCCAGGGAGTGGTTACAGCAAGCCTTGGGTGAGACCCAGTGCTGTGCTGGCTTTAGGTCTGACCCAGCACAATCATAGTGGTGGTGGCCACAGGGGTGCTGTGTCACTCCACACAGAGATTTAGGTGGCATAGAACATAGAGGAAAAAGCCACTTATTTGGATGAAAGTAAGGGAAGAGAGCAAGAGTATCTGCCTGATAATCCAGATAATTCTCCAGAATCTTGTCTAATATCATTGAGTCAGTACCTCTACATATCTTCAAGAAACACAGTATTACTGGGCTTGCGGTGCCCCTTAAAGCAGGTAGAGTTTTGATCATAACACCCAAGTCCTTCCAAATATCTGGAAAGTTTTTCCAAAAAGGATGGCTACAAACAAGTCCAAGCATGAAGTCTAAAATGAGTACATAAATCTTCAATGCACAAACACTAAAGAACATCTACTAGCATCAACACAATCCAGAAAAACCTGACTTCATCAAATGAACTAAATAAGGCACTAGAGAACAATTCTGGAAAAACAGAGATGTGTGAATTTTTAGACAGTGAATTCAAAATAGCTGTGTTGAGAAACTCAAAGAACTTCAATATAACACTGAGAGGGAATTCAGAATTCTATCAGATACATTTAACAAAGAGATCAAAATAATTCAAAAGAATAAAGCAAAAATTATGGGGTTGAAAAATGCAATTGGCAAACAGAAAAATACATCAGAGTCTTCTAATAGCAGAATGGATAAAGCAGAAGAATGAATGAGTGAGCTTGAAGACAGGCCATTTAAAAATACAGAGTCAGAGGAGACATAAGAAAAAAAATGAAGTACACCTACAGGATCTAGAAAATTATCTCAAAAGGGCAAATTTAAAAACCATTTTCCTTAAATATGAGGTAGGAACTTTATTCAAAGGGATAACAGAATTTTCACAACCTAGAGAAAGATATCAATATCCAAGTACAAGAAGGTTATAGAACACAAAGCAGATTTAACCCACAGAAGAATACCTTGAGGAATTTATTAATCAATCTTTCAATGACAAAGGCTAAAGAAAGGATTCTAAAAGTAACAGAATAAAAAGAAACATAAACATATAGCATACAATGAAGCACCAAAGGATCTCGCAGCAGATTTTTCAGTGGAAGACTTACAGACCAGGAGAGAGTGGCATGACATATGTAAAGTGCTAATGAAAAAAAATATTTTACCCTAGAGTAGTGTATCTAGTGAAAATATCCTTCAAACATGAAGAATAAATAAAGATCTCAGACAAACAAAAGCTGAGCAATCTCAACACCAGATTTTTCCTACAAGACATGCTAAAGGGAGTACTTCAATCAGAAAAAAAAGGATATTAATAAGCAATGAATCATCACCTGAAGGTAAAAAAAAAATCATTGTTAATCGTAAGTATGCAGAAAAGCACACAATATCTGTGGCGTGTAAACTACTCTCATCCTAAGTAGAAAGAATAAATGATGAGGCAATCATACATAATAACTACATTTCAACACATAGACAGTACAGTATGATATAAAAAGAAACAACAGATTAAAGGGAGGGCAAGATGGCCTACTGGACACAGCCAGGTAGAACAGATGTTTCTTTCTTGTAAATTCATTTAAATTCTTTGTAGAGTCTGGATATTAACCCTTTGTCAGATGGGTAGATTGCAAAAATTTTTGCCCATTCCATTGGTTGCCAGTTCACGCTAATGAAAATTTCTTTTT
>NW_016107658.1:1898386-1930242 GCF_001604975.1 Cebus imitator | reverse complement strand
AGAATGAAACTAGATCACTATCTCTCACCAAATACAAAATTCAAATCAAAATGGATCAAACACTTACCTCTATCACATCGAACTATGAAACTACTGCAATAAAACATTGGGGAAAATCTCCAGAACATTTATGGGGGCAAAAATTTCTTGACCAACACTGCAGAAACAGGAAATGAAAGCAAAAATGGACAAATGGAATCACATCAAGTTAAAAAAAAAAAAAAAAAAACTTCTGCACAGAAAAAGAAACAAAGTGAAAAGATAACCCATAGAATGGGAGTTAATATTTGCATGCTACTCATGTGACAAAGGACTAATAACAAGAATATATAAGGAGCTCAAACAAATCTATAGGAAAGATTGTAACGATTTGATAAAAATATGGGCAAAAGATTTGAACAGACATTTCTCCAAAGAAGACATAAAAATAGAAAATGGGCATATGAAAAGGTGCTCAGCATCATTGATCCTCAGAGAAATGCAAATCAAAATTACAGTGAGATATCTTCTCACCCCAGTTAAAATGGCTTATATCCACAAGACAGGCAATAACAAATGTTGGCAAGAATGTGGAACACCCACACACTGTTGGTGGAAATGTAAATTGGCACAACCACTTTGGAGAACAGTTTGAAGGTTGCTCATAAAACTAAAAATAGAGCTACCATATGATACAGCATTTCCACTGCTGGGTATGTAACTAAAAGAAGGCAATCAATATACCTGAGATACCTGCACTCCCATGTTTTTTGCTGCACTGTTCACAATAGCTAAGAAGCTACCTAAGTGTCCATCAACAGTTGAATTAATAAAGAATACATGGCACTTATACACAATAGAGTACTATTAAGTCATAAAAAAGAATAAGATCCTGTCATTTGCACAACATGGATGGAACTGGAGATCATTTTGTTAAGTGAAGTAAGCCAGGTATAGGGCGACAAATATTGTATGCTCTCACTTATTTGAGAATCTAAAAAAAAAAAAAATTAGCCATAGACATAGAGAGTTGAAGGATGATTACCAGAGCCTGGAAAGGGTAGTAGGGTGTTGGCAGGAAGGAGGGGATGATTAATGGGTACAAAAAATAGTTGTAAATAATTAATAAGACCTACTCTCTGATAGCGCAGCGGTGTGACTATGGTCAACAATAACTTAATTGTATCTTAAGATAACTAAGAGAATATAATTGGATTGTTTGTAACACAAAGGATAAATGCTTGAGGGAATGGATAACCCTATTCTCCAGGATTTGCTTATTTCACATTGCATGCCTGCATGAAAACATCTCATATACTGCCTATATATATGCACCTAATATTAAAATAAGTATTGTGAAAAAAATCATAAAACAGTAGCATTATAGGCACTTATTAAACTTTAAATCTTATCAAAAGTGAGAGTCCATTAATAAATAAATATGATTTGAACATTTTTTTTCTTGGGATCATCATTCCTTGAAATATGTGTCTCTAGGGAAAGCATAGTAAATGAAAATTTAATCAGAAAATCTGCAAAAATATGAATACAGCTAAAGTCCTTTATAAACCTCACATAAACCAGTGCTTCTCAAACTATCTGCATTTCAACAGCATGTTTTTATTTCAAAATTCCCAACTTGTTCTAGACCAATAAATTTGCAAAGCACAATAAAAATAAATAACTGGAAAACTGGAAGAGAAAAAATAAAGATTTGTGAAAGACATGCTCACATCTTTTATGTTCAGATTCTACAGTCCTAAAATTACTCTATCAAATTGCTATAAAACGTTCTCAAGCTTACTTTAAAATTCTATACTTAGCTTGCTGCAGACCA
The DNA here is from genome assembly GCF_001604975.1 of Cebus imitator. Classification (NCBI taxonomy): domain Eukaryota; kingdom Metazoa; phylum Chordata; class Mammalia; order Primates; family Cebidae; genus Cebus; species Cebus imitator. The sequence goes on along the minus strand of NW_016107658.1, from coordinate 1,928,426 downwards.
ATAACAACAGCACACTGGCAACTCTGGGGACCTCACTGTTAGTATCACTTAATATACTTAAAACAAAAATAAACTTTTAGTAAAAATATACTAAATGAAACAGAAAGCCAAAAACAGTTTGCTCAGGTAAAAACAAACTTTACCTCCAAAAAATATTTTGTGTTATAATAAAAGGACTATTCTTTATTGACTTAAGCGTAAAGAAACCATTTGTTTCATATGGTGCCAAAAACATTCCCTGTAAGTACACTACACAATATATCTCCAACATCTTCTCTAACTGCTATACACTACTATGTTAACCATATTTACCATCAATTATTTGGATTAAATAATAAATTTTAATATTAATTAAAATTTTATGTTTTAAAATAAGATTTAAATTTTATTAATACAATAAATACTTAATGATGACCACTAGCATAGTGGCTGGCATATAGTAAGTATTTATTGTAGTGTGGCTGGCATACCGTAAGTATTTATTGTACTAACAAAATACAATAAATACTATTTGCCAGCCACTATGCTAGGCACTAAAGCTGTGTGTGTCAAACCTGACCTTAAGTAATGTTGGTAGAATACTAAACTTAATTCTTATGAACTATTTTTCTGGCAAAGATATGGCAGGTGAGGCATCTACAACAGTTTTATTATAACAAAGTGTGAGTTGGCTCACGGTGACTCATGCCTGTAATCTCAACACTTTGGGAGGCCAAGGTAGGCAGATCACTTGAGGTCATGAGTTCAAGACCAGCCTGGCAAACATAGGGAATTCCCCTGCCTCTACTAAAAATACAAAAATTAGTGGGGTGTGGTGGTGTGCACCTGTAATCCCAGCTACTTGTCAGGCTGAGGCAGAATTGCTTGAACCTGGGAGTTGGAGGTTACAGTGAGCCAAGATCATGCCTCTGCACTTCAGCCCGGGCAACAGAGTGAAACTCTGACTCAGATAGTAACAGTAATAATTAATAATAATATTAAAAAGTGTGAGTTATTGCAAGCCTTGGGCCAGTTTAAATTTTCCTTCAGAGGATATAATATATTAAGCATATATCTCATTTCTCTCCCATCAGACTTGCAAAGAATTAAAATAGTTTTAATACACTTCTTGCAAGAATGCAGGGAAATAAGCACTCATGTAGTACTGGTGACTGGGCAAACTGTTAGCACTCCTTTAGTGGCAATCTAACAAAAATTTTCAACATTTGACATGTATATACTGTTTGACTCAGCAATTCTACCTCTATCAATTTATCCTCTAAATATCCCTGAACATATGTAAAAGATTTATATTCAGAAAACCAACTAAATATTCATCAATAAAGGAATAGTTTAATAACCACACACACACAGAGAAGCATGCATTTATAATGAAATACTAAGTAACTAGTAAAAGGAATGAGGTACTTGCATGAGAAAATCTCTAACATGGTTAACTGAAAACAAATGATTTGCAGAAAAACACAATACAGTATGATTTTATAAGTGTATGGAAAATTTCTGGAAAAATATCCAAGAAATTGTTGGGAGAATTAAAAAGTTATCTGGAATGGGAAGGAAATTCTTTTTTTGTCATATGCCCTTTAATTCTATTTGAACTTGTTCACTATGTTCATATGTTTTTGAATAATATGAAAAATAGAAAAAAAGTAAGACTCAATATCTTGACCAATATTCCCTACTGTTGGTAATTCATGAAAAGATACATACCCTTCATTCAGGAGTTAAAAATAATAGTTCCTTTAGCAATCAAATCTCTGTGCTTCCTTTTGATTACTTGTCTGTAAAAGTACTAATATTTTCTTGAAAATTAGAAGCCTTCAATAATGTCACATATTAAACACTAGTTTTTGAACTCAACATATCTTTGTGTTTTGTAAAACTCAACATATTGACAAACTCAACATATTTTTGTGTTTTATAAAACAAACGCTATATAAAGATTTGAAAAATATTGATGGGAGAAAACTGAAAAAATACCTTCAAAAATGTTCATGAACTTCCATTCTCATGTTTTAAAATTAATAATACATACATAAGAAATTAAATTAAAATGTATTATTGTTATCAATTTATACCAATTGAATGGACATAATGTTGAAATTTTCTATAAATGCATACATACTATTGTTTGCACATAACTATGCATTGACTATTAGCATAATAGTACCAAAATACTGCATGCATCCTGCATTTACTTAGGAAACCTAAACTAGCTCTTTTAGGTAACAAGGAAGGAAAAACCACACCGCAAATGTTTCTTCTCCTTTTCACTTAAGTCTCCTATTCTGAAACACTGGGATTACTGCTGGGTTTTGATGTAGATTTCCTACTGTTGTACTGTTTTATTGTACCAATGACAGTGGTTAAATATCTTAATTTCCTCTTCTAAGAAACTGAGCTGTGCTTTCAAAAGCTTTGATGAATATAATTGACCCTAGATCTATCCCATGGTAATTTTGTTAAAAGTTTACCTTAAGAATGGACTGCATTTCAGAGGGTCAGGGCAAAATATATCAAGAGAAAATTGCAGAATTACAAGGAAATGTCATCTTGTGGACTTTCATACATACAAATAAAGTTATAAAAACATACTTTGAGAGGAGAGAATAGCTTGATAGGCTGAACTTCTATGAAGATGTAAGTATCTTTCAGTGATAAAAAATAAGGTAGAAATCATAAAATATCCAGTAAGGAAGACTTATTTGGGTCAACGTCACAGTAATATCTGTGTTTGGTTTGGAAGGTTGAAAAATTTTTAATCTAGTAAAAATCATATAGAAACATTTTTCTCATTGGAAAACCAAAAGATGGATAATTCAGTAAATTATTTATAGTGATAAATAGCCTAAGATATGAAAGTAAACAATTAAATCAATTTTATCCTAACACAGTAGTGTGTTAAGAAACACATAAATATCATCTGAGTCATTCAGTAAAATGCATATGTTTATGTAGATGATAAAAGTGTTAATGAATGATATGGTCCTTTAAATCAAGAAGATATAATTTTTATTCAAGAGATAAAATAAATTAAAGTGGAACAAAACATAACACCAGACAGAATATGATCAAATATTAAACTCTATTGTTCAGTCAATACATGTTACAAGAAATTTCTAAAGGTGCAATTTTGAGGGCAGGAGTATTGATGAGGTAAAACTCAAATTGGGTATTGTTAAGATAGATATTTGCTTGATAAGAAAGGAAGGGGGTGAAGAAGAATGCTCTTCCCCATTTCACATCACCCCCACAGACACACACACAGACACATACATACACAAATGATCTTATCTTTTGTTTTCATATTCTATAAAGTTTGTATGAATAGCAGAGGGATAAATGAGAAACAAGACCTATAAAAGATATTAATTTCTGATTCCCAAAGTAGCTTTAGGACCTCTAAGTTCTTTGGGTAAGAATAAAAGTGAGAGAAATGGAAGTCCGTGTGTGTAGGAGATCGATCAAGGTAATGGGAAAAATTATAGGAAAGATGCAAGCCTTCTTGGAAGGCTGGAAGGTTTTGCAAAAGCTTCAGTAAAAGGTTATGGGTGAAGGCAGCCTAATCCTCTTACAGCAAAGAGCAGATAACAAGGGAATGTAGAGAAGTTTGCCTAAATAGCTCATTTACTCATGTTGTTCTAAAACCAACCTTTGATCATTCCTGCCCAGGACTGCTGTCTACTTTGGGAGTTGGCAATGTCAATTACACACAAATGGTGTTTGCTCAAGACCTTTGTCATTAAATCTGTTCTAAACATAACTACGAGTGCCTCAGGCATATCAGGGGTGCACAGTCAGACTTCCTCTTCGGGGTCTGTAAGCCATGGGGTCCCCTAGCCACGCCCTCACAGGCAAAACACCTATGTCTGCAAACTCCTTTCATCCCTCGCTTAGCCAGAGTCTGTCAGATTCAGCAGGTGTGCTAACCTAGTTCAGTTGGTCTGTGACATAAGACATAAAATACAACTTTACAACCTGGTTCATGAACATTGCAGGTACTGGACAAAATGCCTACAAATATCCTTGCAGTTCCAACAGAAGAACCGTGGGTGTCTTCAGCACAGGACTTTGTAATTACCTTTAAGATCAAGAGTACCTGTGAATGGATGAACCAGTTTGGAGAAAAGGTCTTCAAAATCTTAAATAACTACAAATAATTATTTCAAATATTTTGAAGACTCACACATATACGCAATTATGTATGCATATATTTATAATATAGTACTGAGTATATGTGCAGCAATAATTATATATACAGCCATAAATCCAAGTTTATCTATAACACACACCTACGTATGCATGTTATTTTCATTTTTTTATTTCTACACTTCAGAAATTAACCCATGAGCTGAATCAGAAGTGTCAAAGCATAGTAATGAAAGCTATTAACAAGAAGCCAAATTACCATCTCCAGCTATGTGCCAAAACTTATATCAGATGTAACAAAGACATATTTATTCTGATTAATACTAGCACCCATCCCCAGAGCCCTTCTATTAAAAATTTCTTTCTGTCAGGCCTGTATCCACCATTGTCAACCAGATAATAGTGTTACTTTATTTTTATTAAAAAAAATTGTATATCATTTAACATGTTTTATTTCAACAGACTAGTAGATCTCTTAATAATTCTTAGAACTCAAAACAAATTATTAAAAACCTTTGTATTTCATGTCATATTATATAAGGAAATCACATTTGGAAGAATAATTCATGCTGTTTTCAATTCTTACATTACTTATACATTTTAATAGCTAATCAACTCTTAAGCATACATTTTTAAAATTTTTATTATTTTTTCCATAAGTTGTTGGAGTACAGGTGGTATTTGGTTACATGGATAAGTTCTTTAGTGGTGATTTGTGAGATTTTGGTGCACCCATTACCCGAGCAGTATACACTGCACCGTATTTGTTGTCTTTTATCCCTCTTCCTGCTCCCACTCTTTCCCCCAAGTCCCTAAAGTCATTGTATCATTCTTATGCCTTTGCATCCTCATAACTTTGCTCCCACATATTAGTGAGAGCATACGATGTTTGGATTTCCGTTCCTGAGTTACTTCACTTATAATAGCCTTTGATCTCATCTAGGTCATTGAAGATGCTGATAATTCATTCCTTTTTATGGCTGAGTTGTATTCTATCATGTGTGTATATATATATATATATATATATATATATATATATGGTTATAGAATACATACGTATGTATGTATATACGATAGAATACAAGTCAGCCATAAAAAGGAAAAAAAAATGATGGATATATATATATATACAGCTTCTTTATCCACTAATTGATTGATGGGCATTTGGGTTGGTTCCACGATTTTGTCATTGTGAATTGTGCTGCTACAAACATGAGTGTGCAAGTATCTTTTTCAAATAACGACTTTGTTTCCTCTGGGTAGATACCCAGTAGTGGGATTGCTGGATCAAATGATAGTTCTACTTTTAGTTCTTTTGCCATGCAAAAGCTCTTTAGTTTAATTAGGTCCCAGCTATTTGTATTCATTTTTATCACATTTCTTTTGGAGTTTTTGGTCATGAAATCTTCGCCTAAGCCAATGTCTAGAAAGTTTTCGCATGTTATCTTCTAGAATTTTTATGGTTTCAGGTCTTAGGTTTCAGTCCTTAATCGATGTTAAGTTGATTTTTGTATTAGGTGAGAGATGAGAATCCAGTTTCTCCTACGTGTGGCTAGCCAATTATCCCAGAACCATTTTTTGAGAATGATATGCTTTCCTACTTTATATTTTTGTTTGCTTTATCAAAGATCAGTTGGCTGTAAGTATTCGGGTTTATTTCTGGGTTCTCTATTCTGTTCCATTGGTCTATGTGCCTATTTTTATACCAGTACCATGGTGCTTTGGTGACTATGGCCTTAAAGTACAGTTTGAAATCAGGTAGTGTGATTGCTCCAGATTTGTTCTTTTGGCTTAGTCTTGCTTTAGCTACGTGAGTCCTTTTTTGATTCCATATGATTTTTAGAATTGTGTTTTCTAACTCTGTGAAGGATGATGGTGGTATTTTGATGGAGACTGTGTGGAATTTGTAGATTGCTTTTGGGAGTATGGGCCATTTTCACAATATTGATTCTAACCATCCATGTGCATGGGATGTGCTTCCATTTGTTTGTGTTGTCTATGATTTCTTTCAGCAGTATTTTGCAGTTTTCCTTGTAGAGGTCTTTTGACTCATTGGTTAGGTATCTTCCTAAGTCTTTTTTTTTCTTTTCTTTTCTTTCTTTCTTTATTTTTTTGCAGTAAGTCTAAAAGGGGTTGAGTTCTTGATTTGATGCTCTGGTCGCTGTTGGTGTATAGAAGAGCTACTGATTTATGTACATTAATCTTGTATTTGGAAACTTTGGTGAATTCATTTATAAGTTACAGGAGCTTTCTGGGGGAGTCCTTAGGGTTTTCAAGGTAAACAATCAACAGACAGGGACAATTTGACTTCCTCTTTACCAAGTTGGATGCCCTTTTTTTCTTTCTCTTGTCTGATTGCTCCAGCTAAAACTTCCAGTACTATGTTGAAAAGTAGTGGTGAGAGCGGGCATCCTTGTCTTGTTCCTGTTCTCAGAGGGAGTGCTTTCAGCTTTTCCCCATTCGGTATTATGTTGGCTGTGGGTTTGTCATAGACGGCTTTTATTACATTAAGATATTTCCCTTCCAAACCAATTTTGCTGAGGGTTTCAATTACAAAGCGATGCTGGATTTTGTCAAATGCTTTTTCTGCATTTATTGAGATGATTATGTGATTTTTGATTTTAAGTCTCTTTATGTAGTGGATCACATTTATCTACTTGCATATGTTAAACCATCCCTACATCCCTGGTATGAAACCCACTTGATCATGGTGGATTATCCTTTTGTTGTGTTGTTGGATTTGGTTACATAGTAGTTTGTTAAGGATTTTAGCATCTATGTTCATCAAGCACATTGGTATATAGTTTTCTCTGTTGGTTGTGTCCTTCCCTGGTTTTGGTGTTAGGGTGATGCTGGCTTCACAGACTAAGTTAAGGAGGGTTCCTTCTTTCCCTACCTTGTAGAATAATGTCAAGAGGATTGGTTCCAATTCTTTGAATGTCTGGTAGAATTCTGCTGTGAATCTGTCTGGTCCTGGACTTTTTCTGTTGATAATTTTTAAATTACCATTTCAATCTTGCTGGTTGTTATTGGTCTGTTCAGGATAGCTAATTCTTCCTGATTTACTCTAGGAGAATTTTATTTTTCCTGAAATTTAACTAACTCTTCTAGGTTTTCTAGTTTATATGCATAAAGTTGTTCATATTAGCCTTGAATGCCCTTTTGTATTTCAGTGGTGTCAGTTGTAATATTTTCTGTTTCGTTTCTCATTGAGGTTATTTCGATTTTCTCTTTTCTTTTCTTGATTAATCTTGCTAATGGTCTATCAATTTTATTTATCTTTTCAAAGAACCAGTTTTTTTCTTTCATTTATCTTTTGTAATTTTATTGTTTCAATTTTATTTAGTTCTGCTCTGGTCTTGATTATTTCCTTTCTTCTGCTGTATTTGGGTTTGTTTTGTTCTTGTTTCTCTAGTTCCTTGAGGTGTGACAGATTGTCTATTTGTGCTCTTTCAGACTTTTGATGTAGGTGTTTTGGACTATGAACTTTTCTCTTAGCACTGCCTTAGCTGTATCCCAGGGGTTTTGATAGGTTGTGTCATTATTGTCATTCAGTTCAAAAACTTTTTTAATTTCCATCTTAATCTCATTTTTGACCCATTTCTCACTCAGGAACAAGTTATTTAATTTCCATGTATTTTCATGGTTTTGAAGATTCCTTTTGGAGTTGATTTCCAGTTTTATTTCACTGTCATTTGAGAGAGTGCTTGATATAATTTCAATTTTTCTTAAATTTATTGAGGCTTGTTTTATGGCCTATCATATGGTCTCTCTTGAAGAATGTTTCATGCACTGTTCAATAGAATGTGTATTCTGCAATTGTTGGTTGAAATGTTCTGTATATGTCTGTTAAGTCCATTTGTTCCAAGGTATAATTTAAATCCATTGCTCCTTTGTTGCCTTTCTGTCTTGATGACCTGTCTAACGCTGTCAGTGGAGTATTGACATCCCCCACTATTATGTTGTTGATGTCTATCTTGTTTCTTAGGTCTATTAGTAATTATTTTATAAATTTGGGAGCTCCAGTGTTAGGTGTATATATGGTCAGGATTGTAATATTTTCCTGTTGAACAAGGCCTTTCACTATTATATAATGTCCCTTTTTGTCCCTTTTAACTGCTTTTGCTGTAAAGTTTGTTTTGTCTGATATAAGAATAGTTACCCCTGCTCGCTTTTGCTGTACATTTGCATGAAATGCCCTTTCCCATCCTTTTACTTTACATTTATGTGAGTCCTTATGTGTTAGGTGAGTCTCCTGAAGGCAGCAGATAGTTGGTTGAGTTCTTCTTCATTCTGTGATTCTGTATCGTTTAAGTGAAGCATTTAGGCCATTTACATACAATGTTAGTATTAAAATGCGAGGTACAATTGCATTTATCATGCTCTTTGTTGGCTGTGTATTTTGGTTTTTTGTTTTTGCTTTTTAACTTGTATTTTTCTTTTACAGGTCCTGTGAGATTTATCCTTTAAAGAGGTTCTGTTTTTATGTGCTTTCAGGATTTGTTTCAACATTTAGAGTTCCTTTTAGCAGTTTTTGTAGTGGTAGCTTGGTAATCGCAAATTCTCTCAGCATTTGTTTGTCTGAAAATGACTTTAACGTTTCCTTCATATATGATGCTTGGTTTTGCTGGATTAAAAAAAAAAATTCTTGGCTAATAATTGTTTTGTTTGAGGAGGCTGAAGATAGGGCCCCAGTCCCTTCTAGCTTGTAGGTTTTCTGCTGAGAAGTCAGCTGTTAATCTGATAGGGTTTCCTTTAGAGGTTACCTGGTACTTGTACTGTCTCATAACTCTTCTTAAGATTCTTTCCTTTGTTCTTACTTTGTATAACCTGATAACAATGTGCCTAGGTGAAGATCTTTCTGTGATGAATTTTCCAGGTGTTCTTTGTGCTTCTTGTATTTGCATCCTTTGTCTTCTGTTACCAAAGTGGGTAGGGAAGGACCATCAGGTGGGGGTGGGGCTAGGTGTGTCTGAGCTCAGACTCCCCTTGAGTGGGTCTTGCTGTGGCTTTTGTGGGGAATGGGGTTGAGATTCCCAGGTAATTAGAGTTGTGTACCTACAAGGATTATTGCTGCTTCTGCTGAATCATGTAGGTTGCCAGCAGTCATAGGCCTCACCCCACTCCCATACAAACTGAAAGTCTAGTCTGACTCCCACCATACTCCCCACAATAGCCCCAAGTCTTTTTCTAGGTGGAGGGTGAGTCAGGCTTGAAAACTTGCCTGAGGCTTTCTGCCTCCCAGCTGCAAAAGAAAAGAGCTCTGGTTCTTCTCCCACCTGTGAAGTCTGTAAGCCGGATTCATGCCCTCCCCTGAGTTCTGACCAGGAGGCTTCTCACCCCATTCAAACTGTTACAAAGTTCAGTTAGAGGAGTCCTTCTCCCTGTGAGATTTACCCCCTGCTCCTCTGGCCACCATCCTGATAGATCCCTGTGGTGCCAGTAAGGAATGGGCTAACTGGGGATTCAGCAAGTTCTCAGGGCATTTCTGCTGCTTCCTCTACCCCTGTGTTTTACTCAGCTTGGCTTTCTAACTTAACTCAGCTCCAGATAAAGTTGGGAACTTCTCCCACAAACAGACCTTCAGGTTCTCCAGTGGGGGTGTGTGTTTGGGAAAGGGGGTTCTCCCTTTCCCACTTCTACAGTTGTGTCACTCACAGTATTTGGGGTATCTCCCAGGTCCTGCAGGAGCAGTCCACTTCCTTCAGATGGTTTGTGGGTCCTCTCAGAATTGCTGGTTTGTTCTTGCAGTCAATCTGGAGCTAAAATTCATAACACGAGCCTCCTGCATGCTGCTCTGTCTGGAGCTGCAATTCTGTTCTGCCTCATATCCGCCATGACATCTGAATGTCATTTTAATTCTCTTTATGTAAAATATCACAAACCAGACCAAAAGTTTATCTCCAGACCTTTTCTCCCATCTAATATTTTCTTATGGTTGGTGGCACTACAGTTATTACAGTTCTATCAATTTAATGAACTTTAAGTTATTTTGTATTTCTCCCTATTCTTCACTCCTTATATATCTTTAGTAACAAGACTTTTATGTTATTAACCTTTAGTTTCACTGAGATTTCACATCACTTCTGTTGGTTCTTTCCTTTCCTCTCAGATATTTTCCTTTCATTCAGTCTTCTAGACTTGTTTATTTCTGCCAATCTATGGAATGCTCATTTTCTATACAACTCCATTGCCCATTTTTACTATTTTTCTTTGCTCTCTCCCTGGGTGAACTTATTCAAGAACATACAATTTAACACACCTTATGTTATGGTGATTCCATATTCTATCTCCAACCCAGACTTCTTCCAAAATAACAAATTTGGTTTACATAAACACCCCAAATCTCACAGATTTTTTCTTCACCTTCCTAACATAATTGATTGAGTCATATTTCACCATGCCTTTAACCATAACTCATTGTTCCTTCTCATTCCCTTCTGCATATTTCAATACAGTAGATCACAACGCTTTTTAATTTTGCTTCAGAAATGTTCCTGTTTCACATTTAGTTACTCTCCATCTCCACTGTCACTGACACTGTGTTTGACTTAAGGACTTCATTTATTCTTAAACCAGACAGTTAAAATTATATTTTAATGGGTCTTTTGTTCCCTTAATTCACCTACCACATTTTCTACAGAATTGTATCCCTAAAACATAAATTTGATTTTAACATCCTTCTGTTCGGAGCTTCTCAAATCACCATAGATTTATTATTGTCTCTAAAATCCAAATTACTTAACAAGATTCCAACCTTCCTCTCTGCCATTATACCTCACTATTACCTATAATGCAATTCTAATATATTAATACCAAATTATCCACTGTTATGTTAACAGGGAACCTGCCATTTACTATTCTGATACAGCCAAAAACACCCTAGTCATCCATCAAGACTCAATCCAAATCCTATTTCTCATGTGAACTTTTCCATTACTGATCTAGAGAATAATCACTCCATATCTGTTGATGCCATGGAAAAAAATTTATCACACAGTGCTAAAATTACTTGTTTATATAGGTATGCATCTCCCATTAGAATGTGAAATTCCCCAAAGTGAATATTATGTCTTATACTTAGTTGTATTTTTAAAGTTTAAAAATTAAGAAGCACAAAAATGTCAAGGAACGAAGAAAGGAAGCAAGGGATGGAGGAAGGGAGGAAAGGAAGATTCCTTAGATGTCCCATTTCTTTCTGATTTTAATACATACCAGCTTATCCAGATCTTTATCACATCATGCCAGAATTACTTGTATGTGGCTATAATTCCTTACATTAGACTTGTAGAACCTTACAAAAATTAAGCTAAGATCTATAAATAAATAAAATGCCCTCTAGATAGGCTTAGAGTATTAGATGCAAAAGTATAAATTAGTAAAATGGTACCTGCTTTAATTAAATATACTATTTGAAAAAAAGTTTGAAGTTAAAAAATTCATTTTCCAAACACTTTGAGATAATGGAAAGGTTAATCAGATACAACTCAGGCAGGTGGAAATGACAATCTGAACACTTTTGTGGTTTGTAATGATTTGAGATGTTTTATTGCTGAAGTGTAAGTTAAGGTAGAAAAAGAATAAGGAAAAAACAGTATTAAAGCAAATAGTGTATATGTTAGTAAAGACATATTTACCTAATAATTCATCCCTTCAAAAATATGTATTTAATACTAACTATTGTGCTGTTTGTGAATGCTTGTGAATGCAAAGGTAAATAAGACTTTCAAAATTTCCTCAAAAGACTAACAGGAAAAAACATGTGTGTGAGTCAGTGTATGTGTGTGCCTGGAGATCTACTGGGTTTACTTTTCTGCCTTAATCAACTAGAAAATCTAAACAAAAATATATGAACAATTGTCTTTCAACTTAAACAACAAGAAGAATAGGAAAGTGACCTCTCAGAGCAGTGAAATCCATGAGGTGAGCCTTATGATTATTTGAAGGCTATTTCCAGGCTGAAGCACAGGGAGTGTGATATCACTTGGCTGTGTCCGCATCAAAATCTCATGTTGAATTCCCATGGGTTGTGGGAGGAACCAAGTGGGAGGTGATTGAATCATGGAGGCAAATCTTTCCCATGCTGTTCTCACAATAGTGAATAAGTCTCACGAGATGTGATGGTTTTATAAGGGGCAGTTTTGCTGCACAAACTCTCTCTTTGCCTGCTGCCATCCATGTAAGACATAACTTGCTCCTCCTTGCCATCTGTCATGAGTGCAAGATCTCCCCAACCATGTAGAACTGTAAGTCCTTTAAACCTCTTTTTCTTTGTAATTTACCCAGTCTCAGGGGTAATTTACCAGGAGTAATTTACCCAATCTCACGTCTTTATCCACAGTGTGAAAATGGACTAATACAGAGTGATAACCTGTATATAGCAAGGCAAACTCACTGAGTTGATTAGAAGGATATTAAAGTTAAGAGAAGTCAAGATAGCTAGAATTTTAGTAATAGAGTACTAGAGAAATGGAAACTGCAGAGAGAGAGAGTTCATTTTGAAGACTTCCAGACAGGTTTCTGTGAGTCTTTGGCTTAGTACTACTCTGTGCATGCATAAGAAAAAACCACTTCCGGCCAGAGAAAGAATTATCGTAATGCATTTAGACTGAACCATTCTCAGAGCTCACACAGAAACTGAGGATAATATATTTCCAAATATTCAGAATTAGAAGACCTCCTGCAATCATGTAGCATCAAGTAGAGTCCTTGGAAGGGCAAAGTCTTAGTATGGGGGCTAAATGAGCTCTTGGATGAAAGATGGAAATTACCTGCTTTAACAATGATAAGAAGCACACCTCAAAATGATTAAACTAAACTCAAGGACTTTGGATACCAGACCAAAGTTCACCACTATTTAAAGAAATATAACAAAATCCAACACTCAACAATGTAGAGTTCACAATATCTGTCACCCAATTAAAAAGTTAAAAATCAGGAAAAAAAAGTCAGAAAGTCTGACCTATAACAAGAAAATCAATCAATATAAACAAATACTGAAATTATGATGATAGGATTATTAAATGAGAATATTAAAACAGCTAATACATATATGATCCATGTGTTCAAGAAGACAGAGAAAAATGTAAATGTCTTAGGACAAATATTAAAGTTTTTTTAACAATATGAATTGAATAGAGTAAAAAATGTATTATTTAAACAACAAGTACACTGGATAGAATTCAAAGCAGATGAAACACTGTAGAGTAAAATATAAGTGAACTTGAAGACATAGCAATAGCAATGGTCTGAAACAAAGCACAAAGACAAAAATGGGAAAAAAATGAACAAAGCATTGGTGACCTACGGAACAATATCAACTAGCCTAATATACATATAAGAGTCACAAACAGAGGAAAGAGAGTGAAGGCAAAAGAAATACTGGAAGAAAAATAGACAATATTTTCCAGGATTTGCCGAAAAATATAAACTTAAAGAGATCAATAGCTCAATGAAACACAAACATAAAACCATGAATAAAACCACATCATGAAACATAACTTTCAACTAATAATACTATACACAGCTAGTGGTTCTTCAGAAATGAAGGTGAAATGAAGACATTCACATTAAACAAAAACCCTTAGACCTGCCTTACAAAAAATGTTAAAGGGAGTTATTGGAATTGAAATGAAAGGATACTAAATAACGACATAAAAACATGAAAGCATAAAACTCACTGAGGTAAATATATAATCAGATTTAATAAATTTCAATATCTTAATGGTGGTGCAAAATCACTTTAGTACAAAAGCTAAAAAACAAAATTGTTAAAAAGTATAGTAAAATAGGCCAGGTGTGGTGGCTCATGCCTGTAATCCCAGCACTTTGGGAGACCAAGTTGGGCAGATCACCTGAAGTTGGAAGTTCGAGACCAGCCTAACCAACATGGAGAAATGGAGAAATGCCATCTTTACTAAAAGTGTATATATATATATATATGTCAGAGTCACACCACATGCAGGGTTCTGCCTGAAGACCCTGACTCAACAATGGATTAATAAATTCACTCAGACATAATATTCAGTGAATGAGCAGGCTCAGGGCCACTTACAGACACTTGAGGAGAGTGTTGGAAAGAGATAGCAGCCACTGGCCACAACATGCAGGCCTCCTTGGCCTTTATTCAGCACACATTAAATGACAAAGGCTTTGAGTCAACACCACTAGAGGGTGAAGATTAAAGGCTAGGTTCCAAAGCCTAAAGCAACACCATTAGTGGATAATATCTCTGGCCAACCTCCCCCTGAGAGAGCCATCCAGAATGAGTAAGGGTTAGTTTATAGGACCACATCAGTAAACAAGTTAGGTAAGCTCCCCACATTCCTTTGTTTCTACTCTAATTTATTTAGCTAAGAGGACGAGGCTGCCTTCAGGCAAGTATTACAGTAAAAACCCTTAAGCCTTGCAAAAGGGTTTGTTTATATTCTCTATAACTAAAATTTTCCCCACCAGCCTGACTAAATCACCACACACACAAAAAAAAACTAGCCAGGTGTGGTGGTGCATGCCTGCAATCCCACCTACTCAGGAGGCTGAGGCAGGAGAATAGCTTGAACCCGGGAGGCGGAGGTTGTAGTGAGCCAAGATCGCTCCATTGCCTGCCAGCCTGGGCAAGAAGAGTGAAATTCCATCCCAAAAACAAAAAAAAAGTAGAGTAAAATAATTTCTTTATGGATACATCATCTGGTTTCAAAGGCAGTGTCTTTTCCAAAATTTTTGTTGAAACATTATCCCCAATGCAACAGTATTAAGAGATATGGCCTTTGGTAGGTGCTAGAGTCATGAGGGCTTTTCCCCTCACAAATGGGATTAGCATTGTTATAAAAGGGATCAAGGTTGAAGAGAGAGCTCTCTTATTCTTCCACCTTCCTCCATTTGAGGATAACATGACAATGTGCCATCTTAAAAACAGAGTAGCCCTGACCAGACACCAATGTCAGTACCTTAATCTTAGATTTCCCAGCCTCCAGAATTGTAAGAAATAAATTTCTGTTGTTTATATATTACTCAGTCTGTGGTATTTTGTAATAGCAGCAGCAAAAGACAAAGGCAATATATAATATGAAAAGATGTGAAGTGTGATATTAATAGTGTGCTATGCAGAGAAGAGGGAGAAGTAAAAGTGTATGAGACTTAAGTAAATTTGTTGATGGCTTAAAACAGAGTATAACAACTATAACATGTTTTATGTAAACCTTATGATAACCACAAAGGCAATACCTCTAGTAAATACACAAAAGACAGAGAAAAAATCAAAGTATATCAATTTAAAAATTATCAAATAACAATGGAAAACAACAAACAAAAAAGAAAGGAGAAAGCTACCAAATAGTTAGAAAACAATTAACAAAATGACAAAAGTAAGTCTTTATTAATAATTACTTCAAATGTTACTTGATTCAAAAAACAAGATACAACAGGCTGCTGTCTACAAAAGACTCAGTTTAGCTTTAAGAATACACGTAGTATTAAAACGAAGGGATAAAAATGATATTCCATGAAAATAAGACAGATATAAGAGATGGCTACACATATATCTGACAAAACAGACTTTCAGTCAAAATCTATGACAAAATATCAAAACATCACTATATAATGATAAAGGGGTCAATTTAGCAAGAGGATATAACAATTGTAAATATATATGCTTTCAATATTGGAACACCTGAATATATAAAATGAATATTAAAGGGGACTTCAGTACTCCACTTTCAGCAAATTAAAGATTACCCACACAAAAAATCAATAAGCAATCGGTGGACACAAATAACACTACAGATGAAATGAACCCAATGAACTTAAAGAACATTCCATCCAACAGCAGCAGAAAACACATTATTCTCAATAAAATATTCTACAGGATTAAATGTTAGGTTATAAAAAAGTCTTAACATATTTAAGAAGATTGAAATTATATCAAGCATCTTTTTTGAATATCAGAGAGAAAATTTGGAAAATTCACAAGTATGTGAAAATTATACAACACATCCCTAAACAACAAATTTTTCAGAGAAGAAATCAGAAAGGGGAATCAAAAATTATCTTGAGACAAATACAAAAATACAACATACTAAACCTTACCAGATGCAGAAAAAGCAGTTCTAAGAGGGACATTTTAGTGATAAATGCCTACATTAGAAAAGAACTGTGGTATATCTCTACAGTAAAATGCTATTCAGCAGTTAAAAGAGATTGACTACTGACACATGTTACAACATAGATTAACCTCAATAGGACCATGTTGTGCAAAATAAGACAGACATAAAAGCCTATATACTGTATAAATCCTACTAAATTAAATTCTTTAAAACAACATACAGTGACAAAAAGTGGGTCTACAATTGGTAAGGCATGTGGTGTGGGAGAAGGTAGTGACTACAAAGGAGCACAAGAGAATTTTTGACATGATAGAAATGTGATGTAAAATCACTGTATATGATTGCAAGATTTTATGAAGCTATACACTTAACAATTAATGTTATTGTATGTGATTGTGCATAATACAATAAAGTTGAAATTCTGAAAACAAACAAAAAAAAAACAAATCAGGATGGAATGAATGATACAGTAATATCTAACAGCTTTTTAAAGTATCTATGCTGGATATCATGCCAGGTATTCCACGTATATTATTTTATTACGAACCCACAATAGCCCTGAAAGAGAGAAGTAATATCTTTTTATTTACAGGTAAAAATATGAATTTATAGAAATTAAGTAATTACACTAAGCCATACATTCCATAATCTTTAGAGCCAGAATTTAAACCCAGATTTGTTTGCTACCAAAGATCATACTATTAATATTTTGCTAATACATCTCTAGATATAAATTAAGAGCAATAATAAAGTATATTGTATTATAAAGTAAAACAAGATAGGAAAGATATCTAGTCAAACATAGAAAACAAAAGAAAGTTTAATAAAATGAATGCATAAAATTGTCAGGAAGCTGATCTCGCCTTTAGGCCCTTTTATCTATCACAATTAAGTCCAAAAGCAACTTACATATTAACAAGATTTATAAGATAAAATCTACACATTTATATGTTCTAGTATTTTGCAAAGTGTAATATAGACTCTTTTTTTTTTTTTTTTTTTTTTTTTTTTTTTTTTTTTTTTTTTTTTTTTTTTTTTTTTTTTTNTTTTTTTGAGATGGAGTCTCACTCTGTTGCCCAGGCTGGAGTGAAGTGGCATGATCTTAGCTCACTGCAACCTCCACCTCCCAGGTTCAAGCGATTCTCCTGCCTCAGCGCCCCCCAGTAGCTGTGACTACAGGTGCATACCATCACACCTAGCTAATGTTTTGTATTTTTAGTAGAGACAGGATTTCACTGTGTTAGCCAGGATGGTCTTGATCTCCTGACCTCATGATCCACTCGCCTCAGCCTCCCAAAGTGCTGGGATTGTGGGCGTGAGCCACCGGGCCTGGCCAACATAGATTCTTAAAAAACATTAAAGATCAGTAGTATTACAACAATAAAAACTAAGGACATATATAAGAAAAAAATTCTGCCAGCAAATAAAGACATTTTCAAAATAAATTATGAATAAAACTAGAAAACACTTTAATTTCTTTTCTTAGTACTTAGGAAAATGAATTTTAAATGTAGGTAATTGAAAATAAATAAAATCTTATATAAACAGCTATTAGCAAAAAGCTAAAATTCTTGGAATATCTGAACTTGCCTAACTGAACTATTGCTCTCCTAATACTCACTGGGTTGTGGGAAAATTGATTAACATAGATATTCAAACATTTATACTTATTTGATAAGGCTCCAGAAGGGTATAAAATTAAAATGTGGTGGTCTTAAAACAGAATATCCCTAAAAATAATGATGAGGGAATTGCCAAGTTTCTTTAAGATTCTTCTGCCATTCTAACGTCCTCCCCATTCCAGTTCCATAGATGATAGGAGAAGAAAAGAGAATTTGCAGGATCATCAGAAGATACTAACTGTGAATTGTAATAAATAGAGCAACAAAATGCAGAAGTAGGGCTGAAAGAACTTAACTGCAGATATCCATAACAATCCAAGAAACTACTTAGAAAGGCATACCAGGATTTCTCTGGAAATGTCCACATATAAAGAGGCACTTTCTCAATATGTGGAATTGAGTCCCAAGAGCAATAAGCACCTGATTACCTTAAGATTCTTGATCAGCAGATTCCACATTAGTTTCTCATGTGAATTGTATTAGTACAGTAGTGTATGCCAAACCAAGGGGTAATATATTCCCTCTAGAGTTTTCAATTTTTTAATTTTTTTAAATTTCTCTCTTTCTTCCTCAACGTATACACCCTGGGGAAACAAATTAGGCTATGAGTGTGTTTCTGAGCTAGATCTTTACAACAAAGGAATGATTATTAACTTTTAATCAAAACCCCATAACTGTGAATGGCATCCCAGTTGCTATAAGGATAATTTGATTTAGTATATTGATGGAATATAACACAATCTTGCCTTGCTTAGTAATGAGGTTACGTTCTGAGAAGTATATAGTTAAGTGATTTCATTGTTGTGCAAATATCATAAAGTATATTTACACAAAACTAGATGGTACAACCTACTATGCACCTAGGATATATGGTATAGCCTATTGCTCCAAGGCGACAAACCTGTACAGCATGTGACTGTACTGAATACTATAGGCAAATATAACACAATAGTATTTGTGTATCCAAACATATCTAAATATAGAAAAGGTACAATAAAGATAGGGTATAAAAGATAAAAACTGATACACCTGTATAAAGCACTTAGGATGACAGGAGCTTGCATGACTGGAAGTTGCTCTGGGTAAGTCAGTGAGTGAGTGGTGAGTGAATGTGAAGGGCTACAATATCACTGCATAGTACTATAGACTTTATGAACACTGTACACTTAGGTTACTAAATTAATTTAAAAATTAAGTAATTGTGCTACAGTTTTATGATAGCTACAACATAACTAGGCAGTTGAAATTCTTCAACTCCATTATAATCTTATGGGACTACTGTCCTATACATGGACCACTGACATTTAAGACTGTATTTATAATCAAGATTTTGTTTAAAAATTAACTATGTTCCTTGAATATGAGGAACACATATTCCCTCTCAACCAAAATCCAACAGAAATTCATCTTTAAAAATATGAATCTATTGTATTTAAGGGAAAATGTAAGCTCTGCTGCTGGAAGACAAAAGACAGTGATTGAAACCATAATCATAAAACTAAGCCAGCTTTGCACCACAGTTAGACCCCTGAGTCCCAAGAGATCTCGTTGAAGCATTCTAAATGTTTACCAAGATACAAATATGTTTGATGGATATATGTTCTAGTAAATTCTAAATCTAACCAGATTTATCTAGGAATTAGATCTAAAAATAATTCAAAATAGCATTCCTTAGAGGATTAAGACAGTGTTTCTTTTTGTTAGGACCACACTATGATGCCCCAAGTTTACACCTCAGGAAATGAGCAGTTGATTATTTGACAGAGCAGTCACATTAGGCCTCCTGGGAAAATGCAATATTCTATTAATCTTCATAACATAGTACAAGATGTATTTTAATTTTAAATTATTCTTTGATGAGATGATTAGACAAAACTATTTTTAAGTTAACATTTGGGTAAAAGACAAAAATAAGATAAAGAGATTCATAAACTCTAAAATACTATATAGGTGAAAGTTGTAGTCACTGTTATTGTTTTTGACATGTTTATTGGTTAATGACTATATCTATGCAATCTTTTTCCCTACCTCACCCCCGAGAACAAAACAGTTTCCATATAGAATTTTAATACATACACACTGCAGTATGTTTTTATTGGATTGGCTGTGTTTAACTATGTTAACTACTCTATACCCTGAGGCACAAGCACCTAATTTATTTTAAAAATTACTTAATAGGTATGTAGTCACAATTATAAAAATCAAATAAGTAAATTTATTAAATCAATATATGCTTTAAATTAAAATATATGGGCATGTTACTTATAAAAGAAACTGTAATACAAAGGATAAATCCTTGAGGTGATGGATACCCCATTTACCCTGATGTGATTATGATACATTGCATGCCTATATCAAAATATCTCATATACTCCATAAATATATACACGTACTATGTACCCATAACATTTAAAAAATTTTTAAAGGGATTTTATATTTCATGTGATTAATATTTAGATTCTATTCTTGAGTTCTGCATAGTGTGACTAAGTTTATCTGTCAAAGATCAACTGTTCTAGTACAGAAGTCTCTGTTAGTGACTAATTATTGCACTGATTATATGTAGTAATTGGTTTAGCATTTCAAACACTTGGGAAAAAAGTTTTTTTGTGTGTGATAGCACTCTCACAGGATGTATCATTTCCCTTACTCAGTCTAATTTCCAGGTTATTTCAGATCACAATTTTATAGAAGTATATTCTATGTCTGGGGTCAGAGATGATCAGCCAATCATTTTTCAGTAGTAGCTTCTTGTCATGTTTTTTTTGTTCACACAGGATATTTGTTTCATGTGACTTTAAATGAAATAAAACACCTTCAAGTTCTAGAGTGCAGATTTCTTTCCGTAACATAGCATGAGACACTGGTCTGATTCATGCTGAAGGAAATCGGTGGCACTACGTACCAGGGACCATAAGAAATATATGCTGTAGGACAAACGTACCTATACGTTGGTGCCACATAGTACTGCACACCTTAATTGCTATCACCCAAAGAGAACAACTAGAAACTCTGAGGGTAGAAAAGAAAAAATCCAGAGAATTATGTCTTAATGTAAAACGATAACACATAAAGCAGTAAGATTATATAGATAGTTGTTTTGGTCACCTTAGGTCACTTAGAATGACCTCATATGTATGTCTGTAGCTGCATCAGAAGAAAAATAAGAATTGCACTACAGCCACAAAGAACAAAAGAACATAATTTTCTCTACTCACAATACTTTTAAGGAGTGCTGTATCCCCAGGATTCCTTGTTTTGTTTTTTGTTTTGTTTTGTTTTCAAGGCCGAACAAGTTTTTCCTAACAGCAGCACGTTTTTTCATGAACCACTAGATGCTTAATTGTGAGCATCTTCTTATAACTACCCAGGCCATACAGGGCTAGCTGTGTGCTGGGTCAACAAGCAAGGTTATGTTCAGCTCAGTGAGTGGCTGGATAGTAGCATCATAATTCAGGAGTTCTGGGGCTTTCTGTTAGAGCCAGTATGATCTCTTCCAACTGAGGTCTATTCCTATTCAGATACAGACTAAACTTTGATAAGTCACAGATCCCCAAAATATCACAAGAACTTTACAAAGAGTCTCTCATTTCTAACCTCATTTTCTGGTAGAGTCTTCTTTGAATTCTTTTCTCATTACTAAAGTAAGGGCTTTTAAATTGGAAAACAGTCAATACTTTGGATCTTGGGGTATACTTGGGAGGCAGAGAGAATTCATAATATGTATTTTAAATTTTTCTGAACCTTTTATACTCCAAGATCCTTTATTTAAAAGAAGGTAATCCCTCCAAAAATAGGCTACCTACTCATAGTATCCCTTCAGCTTATTCAAATGGTGTAATTTTGAAATATTCAACAAATAAATGATGTCTACTATTTTTGAGTATACTATCACAGCTAGCTAGGACTGTGTCATCAACAAATCTCAGCCCTATCACTTCTTCTAGTTTTTTGAGTAGTACTTTTCTTTGGAAATTAAGATCACAGTTAAAAGAGGTATAAAAAGGAACATAGTTCACTCAACATCTGTATACGGGAACACCTTAAAGACATTTTTGGTGTTTGGAAACTCCGAAACTTAGGAAGCATTAATAAGGAAGTGGTGGCATAAATTCATTATGAGCACACTTTACTCTCACTATGTTTCCACTGGATATAGTATTTGAAAAATATAGCTTTTTTATAAATACAAAACTCACTCCTCACACAGATTAACAAGTGCTATAGCTTTGATTCAGCAAGTTTTATATTTCAGAAGAGAGGCCATCACAGGTAAAGTTTCATCTGCCTCACAACACTAAGAAATCTTGCAAGATGACACAAAAGTGTAACAGAAGCTCTGCCTTAATGCTTTCTGGCCTGAATGTGTAGTCATCTTTCTTTCTCTATAAAGAATGTCATCTTATGTGTTGCTCCAAAGGTGTCTGTAATTTTCTTATACACATGACAAAACTTTCTGCCATCTGTTGGACCTAGAGGACACATCAAAAACTGAAGAATATATGAATATACTTATAAAAGTATATCAAAATATATATGTATATTTATTTCAGTATTATTCATAATAAGCCATCTAAATATTTATCAACAGTGGAATTGTTAAATAAATTATGATATTTATACTTTGTTATGGTTTGGATCTATGCCCCACCAAATCTCATGTTGAATTGTAATCCCCAGTATTAGAGGTGGGGCCTGGCGGAAGGTGGTTGGGTCATGAGGGTCAACTTCTCATGAACGGTTTAGCACCATCTTCTTGGTGCTGTTTTTGTGAAATCAGGTTGTTTAAGATGTGCAGCCCCTCCCCACCTTTCATTCTCTTGCTCCTGCTCCCATCATATGAGACACCTTGCTCTCCTTTTGCCTTCTGCAATGATTGTAAGTTTCCTGAGCCCTCCCCAGAAGCAGAAGCTGCTATGCTTCCTGTACAGCCTGCAGAACCACGAGCCAATTAAACCTCTTTTTTTTTTTTTTTTTTTTTTTTTTTTTTTTTGAGACGGAGTTTCGCTCTTGTTACCCAGGCTGGAGTGCAATGGCGCGATCTCGGCTCACTGCAACCTCCGTCTCCCGGGTTCAGGCAATTCTCCTGCCTCAGCCTCCTGAGTAGCTGGGATTACAGGCACGCGCCACCATGCCCAGCTAATTTTTCGTATTTTTAGTAGAGACGGTGTTTCACCATGTTGACCAGGATGGTCTCGATCTCTTGACCTCGTGATCCACCCGCCTCGGCCTCCCAAAGTGCTGGGATTACAGGCTTGAGCCACCGCGCCCGGCATACCTCTTTTCTTTATAAATTACAGCCTCAAGTATTTCTTTATATTAGTGCAAGAATAGACTAATACATAATTAAAATAATAAATAATGATTTTATTTAAGCATGAAGTAAATGATAAGCAGCTATTAAACACAAATGTATGTATATACTGATATAGAACAATTCCCAAGATAATTTTGATATCTTGTGCAATGTGAAAATCAGTCTCAAAATGCTATAGTTTTGTAAAAAGTTAAAAAATTACCTATACACAACATTTTCTTACCATGTATTTGTATTGCTTTAAAAATAATTCTATTAAAAATGGGCAAATAATTTGAATAGATTTTCTCAAAAGAAATCATACAAATACCCAATAAATATATGAAAGAAAACTCTCAGCATCACTAATCCTCAGGGAAAATATAAATCAAAACCAAAATGAGATATCAACTCATCCCAGTTAGAATGTCTACATCCAAAAAGATTAACAAATACTGGCAAGGATGTAGAGGAGGAAACTCATAAACTGTTGGTGGGAATGCAAATTAGCACAGGCAGCATAGAAAACAGTAGAAAGAGTCCTCAAAAAATTAAAAATAGAACTACCATATGATCTAGCAATCCCATTATTGGAATTTATCCCAGGGCAAAGAAAACAACATATCAAAGAGATACCTATACCCCCATGTTTATTGCAGCAATATTCACAATAACTAGAATATGGAACCTAAGTGTCTATCAGTGGGTGAGTGGATAAAGAAAATATGGTATATATACATAATAGAATACTACTCAACCATAAATAGAATGAAATCCTGTCATTCTCAGCAACCTGTAGGACCCTAGAGGAAATTATGTTAAGTGAAATAAGTAAGGCACAGAAAGGTAATTAGCACATGTTTTCACTCATATGTAGAAGCTAAAAAAGTTGATCTCATAATGGTAGAGAGTAGAATTATGGTTGCTAGAGGCTTGGAAGCAGAGAGGAAGGGGGAAAAGATAGAGATTGGTTAATGTATACAAAATTACTCTAAACAGGAAAAATAACTTCTAGCTTTAGATAACACTGTAGGGTTGCTAGGTGAAATATAATTTGCTGTATATTTTCAAAACTCTAGAAGAGAGGATTTTGAAAGATATACACTTTAAAAAGTGATAAAGATTTGAGATAATTGTTATTCTAATTACCCTTATTTGAACAATTGCACATTGTATATGTGTATCAAAATATCACACTGTACCCAATAAATATGTACAATTATGAACTATATATTAATCGTGTGTCAATTAAAATAAATAAATAAATAAATAAATAACACCATATTAAGATAAGCTATATGGGCAATTAAATTGTAAAGTTTTTTCTTTACAATTTTATACATTAAAAATAACATTAATAATCGATATTTCAAAATATATTAACAGTCACTGAGGGGTCCCATTAGGCCAGAAATCTAGTGTACCAGATTGTAGAGATTTCCTTTTAGGAAATTTGAATGTATCTGCAAGTCATAAACAGTTAAATACATTTCCTGGATTTTCTGAACACGTCCCAGAAAGACTCCTTCAGCAGTCTCTAAAGGATGCTGGCTATTAGCAGATAGAAAAGATGGTGCAGATTTTATCCTGACTCAGCACATGCTAAGAACTAAATTGTCTGTCAAAAGGAATCCTTTATAGAATAATATTTAAAAGCTCAGACTCAAAGTGTACACTAATGACCTGGTAATTGTCTTAATGACTTTTCAATGAAGTGTGAAATTCTCTGTTAACATGTCAACAGAGAGTAAAATATTTTGCAAGCATGGCTTTATTATAAAACTATGTACCTGCTATGTATTCTACTAGTAATCCTTGTTGCTTATCCAGTAAATATTTCTGGTTATATTCTGAGCACTTAGTCAATTAACATTTATATTGGCTGGTAATCTTTTTTTTTTCACTTTTTTATTTGACTATTGTACTGTTTGTCTACTTGTTTAATATGAGGACCAGAGAACACTCCCCTTGTTTTCTTTGATGACAAACATCTCACTTGACTGATTCCAAAAAAACAACTGGTTTCAGGTACAGAAAAATTAAAACGCTCAACCAAGTTATCCAATAATGATACTGAGATAGTAAATCAGACTTCCTGACCTCCATTCTTGCACACATATCATGACTTCATTCTAAATATCATAGGATAAAGCAAAATCAATAAATAAAACAAAAAATATATATTTTATTTTTATATCATGCAATTAAAACATGGAGAACATTGAATAAATGATATAAATATTATTTGCTGCCCCATTGTCAGGCATAATACTTCTTGGGTAAATGGGATTTTAGCAGAAGTGACCACATGCAAGTTGACAGCAGATGTTTTACATGCAATCACATTGTTTGATTTCCTCTCCCCTGCCCTCCACTATGAGACTAGCATGTACAAGATATGAGCTATTTTTTCAGCTGGTGTTCTAGAAAAAGAAGACATAAGGAGCATAGGTTCAAACAACTCATAGACTTGCAAAAGAGAAATATTTTGTGTAAGCCATTGAAATTTTGGGATGTGGTTAACCCCAGAAAAAGCTAAAAGAAATATTTGCTTACTATTATTTTAGATGGTCAAAGTTTATTTAGTTTTATGCCTATGTTTATTATTCTCTTATCACAATTTCTTTGATACTTGTCCTTCCTTCTGAGATTACTTTCCTTTATAAAGATAAACTCCTAGAAGTTCCTTCAGTGAAAAAGAGTTTTTCGTAAACTTTAAAGTTTATGTTTGTTGGAATATAACTCTATTCTGCTATAATGTTTTAGAGATTCCTTTGCTTGGGTATAAATTCTAAGCCGACAGTTGTATATTGTCTTGAATCTTGATGGTTTAGATATTATTTCACTGCTTTCTGGATTACAGTGCTGCTATTGAGAAGTCACCTGACTTACTGTCCTTCTTTTTGGCTAAACTTTTTGCTGTTGTTGTTGTTGCTTCCCTGCCTTCTTTATTGTTCCTTCGTATCCTGAAGTTTTAGTATCAAGTGTCAAATTGTCTATTTCTTTTCATTTATCTTTCTTGGAATCCATTAGCCTTTTTGAAACTGTGAAACTGAAGGTTCACATTACTTATCAGTTCTAAAAAATGGTCAATTATTTTTCAAATATTGTCTCTCCCCATTTTCTCCATTATCTTTACCTGTTTCTGAAATTAGACATATATTGTATCTTCTCACTCTATCATTTATGACCCTTAATCTCTCTTTCATATTTCCATCCATTTTTTCTATCTACTGCATTGTCTCATAATTTTCATATCTAATCTGCAGCTTTTTAATTCTTTTGGTGCCTAATCAGTGATTTAACTAGCTCATTGAATTTCTAATTTCATATCTACATATATACATGTGTACTTTTCTGGAGTCCTGCCTGGTTCCTCAAATCTGCATGGTCATTTTTTTAAAGTTGCCTACTCCTTTGTTTTATGTTTAATATTTCCTTTTATGTCTTTAAAAATTATAGGCAGATGTATTGTTTATTCTATATATGTTACTTTTAATAGATGCAGTTTTTCTAAATCTGCATGACATGATTTATTTCCATCAAGTTCTTTCTAAATTTATTTTTTACATTTATAGTTTTACAGAGTACAAGTGCAGTTTTGTTACATGGATACATTGCATAGTGGTTTTTTGTTTTTTTTTTTTCAAGTTAGTTTTAAATTTATTTTTTATATTTATAAATTTATGGGGCATGAGTGCAGTTTTGTTACCTGGATACATTACATAGTGGTAAAGTTTGGGCTTTTAGTGTACCATCACTTGAATAGCCAGCATTGTATCCAGTAGATAAATTTTTAACCTTTACATCCCTCCCTCCCTCACTCCCATGTTTTGGAGTCACTAATGTCTATTATTTCACTCTGTATTTTCATGTATACCCATTGTTTGTCTCCCACGTAAAGTGAGAACATGCACATTTTAACCCAAATTCTGTTTCCAGAAATCAGAAGCTCCAAAGACAAATGAATGCTCCACTGCTTCCTTTCCTTTCTAAATTTGTATCTTCTCATTTTTTTCTAGCCTTAACTGATTTATGCATTTGTAAATGAATTTTATTTATCTCCCATAAATTTTAAATGTTCTACACCAGGAGTCTTCCCTATGTATCTGACATGCCATATTTAGATAATAAAAAAGACTTACAATAACCTGTGTTTTAATATTAAACATTTCTATATTCCTGGGTTAAACCTCACTTAGGATATATTTTTTAAATACATTAGTGGAGCTAGATTACTAATATTTTACTAAAATGTCTGCATCTCTTTTTATAAGCTAGATTGGTCTCATTTTGGCTTTTATCTGTAGGTTATAATAGTTTCATAAATGAGTTGTAAAATGTTCCTTCTTTTTGTTTACATGCTTTAAAACTATGTCCAGAGGACAAGAATTAAATGTTCATTTAAACTTCGGTAGGCCTTGAGGATTTTCTTCGGAGAGTTTCTGTTGACTCCCTCATGGATTCACTCAGTTCCTATTTTTTCTAAATTTGGTTTCAAAATATATAATATTCTATACATTTGTACATTTTATGTATATTTACAAATTAACTGGTAAAAATTTTCATAGTATTATCTTCTTATTTTAAACATATGTGATTTATTTATAGCTATGCTCCTTAATTATTTTTATACTGGTCTTTAGTGACTTCTCTTTTTTCCTTCATTCATATTTCAAAATATTTGTCTATTTTATTACTATTATCAAATATAAACTTTCATTTTACTTTCCTCTCTTTTTATTTGTATTAATCACATGAATTTTTGTTCTTTTATCACATTGATCCTTTTTCTTTCAGTTTATTTTGATATTATTTTTCTAACTTCTTGAATTACATGACTAATTCTCTGATTTTAAAACTTATTTTCTGTTGCATACGCTTAATGTTAACCACTCCCTTTTAAGTACAGTTTTAGTTGCCACAAATTTAGATGTGAAATATTTTTATTGTTTTAAAATAACATTTTTCTTATTCCTTATATGACATTTCCTTTGACCCATAAATTATTTAGAAATGTTTTCTTTTCAAATGAGTAACAGTAAGTTGGTCATATTTTTATTTTTGATTTCAAATGTAAGTGCATTATAGTCAGGGAATATATTTGTTGTGCACTGAGACTTGATTTTTGGCCTAATATTTGGTCCATATTTATAGAAGTTCCATGTGCTTGAAAATAATATTTTCTAATTGTTGGATATAGGATTATATGTATATTCATTAAATGAAGATTTTAAAAATGTGGTTAAAATTTGGTCTATTCAAAGTTTTTAAAATACTTGCTCATTCAATTAGAGAAGAACGTTACAATGTTTCATGATGGTAATGGCTTTGTCAACTTCTTGTAGCTTTGTCATATTTTTTAAATGTATGAAGCTATATGTTTATTTGCATGTATATATTCCAAAGTTATGGCATCAGCTACATATAAGTCCAGAACTACTATGTCTTTGACCAGAATGTGCCCATTTGTCATTATGTAATAATCTTATCTCTGATAATTATTCCATATAGTCTATTTTATTTTATACTAATATAGTTACATCAAATTTATTTTTTAGTGTATGCCTGATACACCTTTTCCATCCATTTATTTTTAACATTTCCACATTTTAAAGGTTTAAGTGTATCATTTATAAACAGTATATAACTGCATATATTGTTTCTTTATCCACCTGATGATCTGTCCATTCACACATATTCATTAATGACACATTTTGATTTATTTTTCCAATCTTATTTTTGTCATTTTTATTTTTCACACCATTATTTTTATTGTTGTTTTCCTCCTTTACACATTCTCTTGAATTGATCAAGCTTTTTTCAGGCCCTTGTTTCTCCTCTCTTAGTTTATAACTATTTAATAAGCTTCTGATTTTTTTGTGATTAATCTTAAATTTTTAACATTCATATTTTACATTAAATATTTAAAGCTAATTAAAACCTTTAAGATCCTCCAAAATAATAGATACCTTTTAGAACTATTTGATTCTGTTAAGCAATCTCCTATCGTTCATCCATTCTGGTTTTTCTCTCCTCATGGAGCTATTAGGTATGTTATAATTTTCCAATCTATCTTCCATATCTCTTTAACTCCTTTCATGTTGTTTCATATTTTCATGTCTCTGTGATACACTCTGGGTCATTTTCTATTATCTAGTTTTCTACTTAGCTTTCTTTATTTTGTTTGTCCACCGACTCTCATTTTTTTAACATTCTATGTAGTTTTTTATTTCAAATTTGACTGTTTTTCATAATATCATCTTTCCATGATGTTTCTATTAATTTTTAAAAAATTTTTATTAACATGCACTTAATTTATGTTTTTTCAGATTGACCTATTATCTCATGCTCTATGCTTATCCTCCTAATTTGTTGTGACTGCTGACTTTAACTGAAGATATATTACTGTTCTGTGCATATTGTCATTTTTTTGTTTTCTTGTTCTGAGTTCATTTTAGCAGAGATAACTTTTCTATAGAAAATTAATGGGAATTGAGTGTTGCTTCTTCTTCCAAATGCCCTTGGGATATAATTGACTGAGATTTATCTTCATGTACTTTCTTAAAAATTTTAATGAGTCTCTTACTTTGTGGAAATAGTACATTCACTCTTTAATAGTGTATGTAGTTCATCTTTATAGTTTCAGTTTCTCAGAATATAGTATATTTTTCTTTTTTTTTTCCCCCATTTATTTATTTTATTGTATTTTAGGTTTTGGGGTACATGTGAAGAACATGCAAAATTGTTGCATAGGAACACACATGGCAGTGTGATTTGCTGCCTTCCTCCCCATCACCTACATCTGGCATTTCTCCCCCTGCTATCCCCCCCCAGCTCCCCACCCCCCACCGTCCCTCCCCTATTTCCCC
>NW_016107658.1:1880480-1898306 GCF_001604975.1 Cebus imitator | reverse complement strand
TGTTTGATCTTCTGCTCCTCTGTCAGTTTGCTGAGAATGATGGTTTCCAGGTTCATCCATGTCCCCACAAAGGACCCAAACTCATCTTTTTTGATGGCTGCATAATATTCCATGGTGTATATGTGCCACATTTATTTTTCTATCAAGAGTCTGAGGTAAGGCAAGTAATTTTGCACTGTCTCAGGAGCAGTGGGAAGAACTTTTCTAGTTTCCCTGTCACTTAGAGTACAACACCTCAAAATTCAGTTTTATTCAGGGGTCTTAGGTCCAAGCTCTTACCTCATGGAGGGTTAAGGCTTAATTTTCTGTCCATGCATGATATAAAAACCCAAGCCCTTAATGTTAGCACTTCTAAGCTTGACTAACAACCTCTCATATGCTCCCTAACTCAATGTCTTTCCTCTGCCTTTGAATCTTCTAAGACATAAATATATTTATGTCTTACATTTCCTTTTTTTTCATGGGCAGAACATGACTCAGTTGAATTTCCCTTTGTTTTTTTCTCTATGCCTTTCAGTAAGACTCAGTTTAACCTGCTTGTTAAATTGGTCCATTTTCTTCTATGACATTTGTAGGACTGATATTCTTTACTGAATTTGGGTGTTCTCTTTCCTTTTGCTTTCTATTTGATTTCTGGTACAAACATTTGTTTTAATAAAATATTCCTCTGGATTATGTCTTTCACATAGTGAAAGACAAGAAATCAACAAAAATTGTGCCTGACAAAAGTATCTACTCGTCACACAAATCATGTCCACCTTCACCTTCTACAGATGGATAATTAGTCCTCTAGAGATATTCTCCCATCAGATCAATGTCTAACCCAGGTCTGAACTTGAACTATCATTATCCTGTTTCAATCCCCTTTAACATGTCTCATTTTTGATAGACATTTCTTTTGAGTCCTAATTCATTAAATTTCTAAGACTTCTTCTCTTAAGATACGTTTTAACTAAATTTTTACCTCAAATAAATGTGCTGCCTTGAAACTCACCTAATAATTCTTTAATACTATTTTGCCCAGATTTTTCTACTTTTTTCTCATCAAAAATGTCCAGATTTTCTGTAATCACTTGGTGTAGCTTTCCTTAATTGTAAATTGCTTTCCCCAATTCCTCTTCATACCGTTCACCCAGATTCTTTATCTGCAACCTTTCAATAATCTCCTGGATTCTGGCCTCCTACTGGGGAATCATACCTGACTGTTGTCTGAGAACATTCATTTTTTCCTCTGATAGATTTTATTGGGATCTAGTCACTCTTTTTGGTCTTGTTAAAACTTGGATACTTTCCACTTGGAAACTTGCTGTGCACAGGAGCTAGATATGAAGCAATCTTCAATTCCTCTTATATCATTCTATTCTGGCCATTGTGGCTTTCGTTTTCCTTTCACAAAAATAGGGTCTGTTATGCTAAGAGCTTTATCTACCTTCTAAGCAAATCTTTTAATTATTTTTATTATCTATTGCCCTTATTTTGTTTTTAAAATTGAAGCAGACTTTTCAAATCACTCTAACTCCTTAATCATTTCCTAAACAACTCTAATTCCTATAGACAAAATTCCAGAAATGGGATTTATTAGTTTCCTTCAGGCATTTTTATTTTTAATCATTTCATTAACTTGTTTTTCTACCTCAAACTGTGATGGCATATTTTCTTTGTAATTCATTTTAGTTATAAAACCTACCACTTTCTTCTGGTAAAGTCACAAGTTGAGTCTGTAATCTAAAATCATACTTTAAAGGTCAGAAAATAATATATCTAGACCCAACTTAAGACCATGTGATAGGAAGATACCAACTGAGTTTTAGTATGGACCCAATATATGAATTTAAGGTTACCACTATCATACTTTCCTTCTTAACCCCATGTACAGAAAATAATTTGGAGAAGCCAGTGTGGCACTATAGCCTCCATGAGTTTGGTACTAACACCTTAAAATTAGAACAAAACACACTAGTCCTCTGAAATGCACATGCATTTAATGTACTTGCTTGTAGACAGCTGAGAAACAACAAAACGGAAGTCAATAATGTTTGTCTAAACAGCAGATATCCAGAAAGAATCTCTTTTACTTTGAATTCTTGATTAACCTGTTCTTGCTTACTAAGGCGTCTGAAATACTCATGCATCTGCTGAAGATCATATGAAGCCCCATACATATGCTGCAGCCAATGTTTGTATACTTCAGAGTCAAATAGGCATAGCTTGAACTGTAAAGGTCCCACTAACACCATTTGATCAAGACCACCTGAGGTATACCATATCAGACTATGGCTCCCTGGCCTGCTTCTTGGTTGAGGCTTGTGGCTGGCCTCACATTGCTGCCAACCCCTTCTCCCACCCCACTTTGCAGAAATACTTGATTTTGCTTAAGGTGGAAAAGACTCACTTTTCACTCAAGGCAGCTATTTTAATAAAAAGCGTAACTTCTATCTGGATAAAGCTACCTAAACTGTGGTAACTCATGGTATTCAACATGCATTTTTGCTTAACAAATTATCCTAAAATTATTGGCTTAAATCTATAGGTAGATTTCTAAGGTTTTTGACTCTAGTCCCTGATTTCTGGACAGTATCTCTTGGCCGTCTTAAGGCCTGGTGGAATTCATCACCCTGAAGAGCAGGACATAGGCCTGACTAGCTTTACCACCTGCTAACTATAAAGTCCCAGAAGTTTGAGCAAACATGGACAGTATCCAGGGAGTGATTATAGCAGGCCTCATGTGAGACCCAGTGCTGTGCTGGTTTCCAGTCTGACCCAGCACAATCCTATTAGTGGTAGTCACAGAGGTGCTTGTGTCATCCCACTAACAACTCCAGGGAACTCAATACAGAGAAAGAGACTTTGTTTGTTCAGCAAAAAGTAATAAATATCTCTCCTGTGTAATCCAGAGAATTCTTCAAGAATTTGATCAAGACTATCAAAGTGGTACATCTAAGAATCTGGAAGAAACACAGCATTACTGGTTCCCAATAAAGCAGAAACAGCTTAGATAATAAAACCTAAGTTCATTTTAATATCTGAAAAGTGTTCCAAAGAAGGATGGGTGCAAACAAGTCAAAAACTGAGAAGGCAACAATAAATACCTAACTATTTGATGCCCAGACACACAGATGAGTGTCTACAAGTATTAAAATGACCCAGGAAAACATTTCAACACCAAAAGAAGTAAATATGGCAAAAGGGATCAACCATGAAGATCAGAGATATGTGTCCTTTCAGACGGAGAAAGTGGTTCAAAACAGCTGTGCTGAGGAAACTCTAGGAAATTCAAGATAACACAGAGGAAGAATTCAGAATTCTATCAGATAAATTTAACAAACATATTGAAATAACTAAAAGAAATCAAGCAAAAATTCTGGACTAAAAATGCAGATAGCATACTGAAGAATGCATTCAGAATCTTTTAATAGCAGAACCAATCAAGCAAAAGAAAGATTTAGTGAGTCCGAAGACAGGCAAATTGTAAGTACACAGTCAGAAGAGACAAAAAACATAAGGAAAAACAATAAAGCATACTTACAGGTTCTAAAAATAAACTGCCTCAAAAGGGCAACTCTAAGAGTTACTAGCTTTAAAATGAAAATAAAGAAAGACATAGGTGTAGAAAGTTTACTCAAAGGGATAATAACAATGTCCCCAACCTAAAGAAAGACATCAATACCCAAGTATATGAAGGTTATAGAACACCAAAGAGATTTAACCCAAAGAAGACTACCCCAAGGCATTTAATAATCATACTCACAAAGGTCAGGTATAAAGAAGGAATCCTAAAAGCAGCAACAGAAAATAAACAAAAAACATACAATGGAGCTCCAATGTATCTGGCAGCAAACTTTTCAGTGAAAACCTTACAGACCAGGAGAGAGTGGTCTTTAAGGGCCTTTTTCCCATTTCCTTGCCACTTTTCCTTGCTGCCACCATGTGAAGAAGGACGTGTTTGCTTCCCCTTCTGCCATGATTAAGTTTCCCAAGGCCTCTCCAAACATGCTGAAATGTGAGCCAATTAAATCCCTTTCCTTTATAAATTACCCACTCTGTGGTATGTCTTTATTAGCAGTATGAGAATGAACTAAAACAGTAAATTGATGCCAGGAGTGAGATGCTGCTATAAAGATGCCCCGAAACGTGGAAGTGATTTTGTAACTGGGTAACAGGCAGAGATTAGAACAGTTTACAGGACTCAGAGAAAGACAGGAAAATGTGGGAAAGTTTGGAACTTCCTAGAGACTTGTTGATTGGTTTTGACCAAAATGATGATGGCGATATGGACAATGAAGGCCAGACTGAGGTGGCCTCAGATGGAGATGTTGGAAACTGGAGTAAAATTACTGCAGAGACTGGTGGCATTTCCCTGCCTGACCTATAGATCTGTGGCATTTTGAACTTGAGAGAGATGATTTAGGGTATCTGGCAGAAGATATTTCTTAGTGGCAAAGCATTCAAGAAGAAATAGAGCATAAAGGTTTGAAAAATTTGCAGCCTAATGATGCAATAAGAAAAAAAATAACATTTTCTGGGGAGAAATTTAAATCAGCTACATAAATTTATATAAGTAGTGAGGAACCAAAAGATAATCACCAAGACAATGGGGAAAATGTCTCCAGGACAAGTCAGAGACCTTCATGGCAGTCCCTCCCAACAGAGGCCTGGAGACCTAGGAGGGAAAAATGATTCCCTGAGCCAGGCTCAGGGCCCCACTGCTCTGTGCAGCCTCAGCATATGTTGCCCTGTGTCCCAGCTTCTTCAGCTCCAGCCATGGCTAAAAGGGGCTAACATACAGCTCAGGTCATTTTTTCAGGGTGCACAAATCCCAACACTTGGCAGCTTCCACATGGTGTTGAGCCTGCAGGTGCACAGAAGTCAAAACTTAAGGTTTGGAAACCTGTACTTAGATTTCAGAGGATGTACGGAAACAACTGGATGTTTAGGCAGAGGTTTGCTAAAGGGGCAGAGCAGAAAGAAAATGTGGGATCAGAGTCCCCACACAGAGTTAACACTGGGGCATTGACTAGTGGAGCTGTGAGAAGAGGCCCAGCATTCTCCAGACCCCAGAATGGTAGATCTACTGTATCATGTGCCTGGAAAAGCCACAGACAATATCAGCCCATGAAAGCAGCCAGGAGGGGAGCTGTACCCTGCAATGTCACAGGAGTGGAGCTGCCCGAGGCAGTGAAAGCCCACCTCTTGCATCAGTGTGACCTGGATGTGAGACATGGAGTAAAAGGAGATCATTTTAAAACTTTAAGACTTAATGACTGCTCTATTGGATTTCCAATTTGCATGGGGCCTGCAGGTCTTTTGTTTTAGCCAATTTCTCTCGTTTGGAATGTGTGTATTTACCCAACGCCTGTACCCTCACTGTATCTAGGAAGTGACTAACTTGCTTTTGATTTTACAGGCTCATAGGTGGAAGGGAATTTCCATGTCTCAGATAAGACTTTGGACTTGGACTTTCAAGTTAATTCTGGAATAAGTTAAGACTTTGGGGGACTGTTGGAAGGGCATGATTGTGTTTTGGAAATGTGAGGATATGAGATTTGGAAAGGGCCAGGGGTAGAATGATATAGTTTGGCTGTGTCTCCACCCAAATCTCATCTTGAATTGTAGTATCCATATTCCCCACGTGTTGTGGGAGGGACCTAAGAAGAGGTAATTTAATCATGGGGGTGGTTTCCCTCATGCTATTCTCATGATAGTAAGTGAATTCTCATGAGATCTGTCGATTTTATAGAGGCTTGTCCCCCTTTTGCTAGCCATTTCTCCTTGCAGCCACTATGTGAAGGAAGATGTGCTTACTTACCCTTCTACCATGATTCTAAGTTTCCTGAGGCCTCCCCAACCATGCTGAACTGTGAGACAATTAAACCTCTTTCCTTTGCAAATTATGAAGTCTCGGGTATGTCTTTATTAGGAGAGTGAGAACAGACTAATACATGAAGGAAACAAACTTTTACCCTAGAATGGTATATCTACTGAAAATATCCTTCACAGATAAAAGAAAACTTTTCCAGGCAAACAAAAGCTATGAGATTTCACTAATATCAGACTCATCCTACAAGAAATGCTAAAGGGAGTACTTCAAACCCCCAAAAAAAGTACATTAATAAAAAATAAATAATCACTTGAAGGTAGAAAACTTACTTGTAATAGTAAATACACAGAAAAACACAGAATATTACAACACTGTGACTGCAGTATGTAAACTACTTTTATCCTAAAAAGAAAGACTTAACAATAAATCAATAAAAAATAATAACTAAAATAACTTTTGCAGACACAGACAGTATAATAAGCTATAAATAGAAACAACATGAAGTTAAAAAGTAGGGAGACAAATTTAAGGCATAGAGTATTAGTTTTCTTTTTGTGTGTCTGTGTGTTTGTTTATGCAAACAGTGTTACATTGTTATTAGTTTAAAATAATTGGTTATAAAATAGCATTTTCAAGATACACGGAAATAAAAAGCAATAAACTAAATCATATCGCCAGAGGAAAACATCTTCACTAAAGGAAGACAGGAAGGGAAGAAAGAAGGAATAGAAGACCATAAAATGAGCAGAAAGAAAATGGCAGGAGTAAGTTCTTACATGTCAATAATAACGTTGGATGCCAATGAACTAAACTCTCCCATCAAAAGACATAAACTGGCTGAATGGATAAAACAGACAAGACCCATTTATCTGTTGCATACAAGAAACACACTCTAACTATAAAAACACACAGACTGAAAACAAAGGGATGAAAATAGATATTCCATGCCAATGGAATAAAAAAAAAAGAGTAGGAATAGCTATGTCTAATCTATATCAGACAAAATAGATTTTAAGACAAAATAGATTTTAAGACAAAAACTATAAAAAACAGACAAAGAAGGTCACTATATACAGGTATTGATCGACTTACGACCTATGTAACTTACGACCATTCGACTTTACGATCACAATTGCTAGCCACGACTGCTCCGCATCTGGCAGCGCAAACGTTGCCCAACTGGGCGTACGACAGTGCAGACCAGCTTCCGGCAGCACTACCATCTCCGCGTGCACTATTTCAACTGTTATCCCAGACTCGGTATAGCAATTTGTGTTTTGTGTCTTGGATATTTTTCATCGAACCCCTCCCAATAAACTTCTTATACATTTTGAAGCAATGGACCCAAACATCAAACAATTTGCAAGGATTGAAGAGATGGTGCATGGTGTGTTTCGTCCATATCATGAAATTTATGAAGAAAAAAAGAAACATACAATTCAGACAAAGATCACCATGTTTGTGAAAAAACCAATTCCGGTAACCCCAACTGCTGCCTCAGATAACAACATCAACGATCCGCAGCCAAGCACCAGCGGCCAATAAAATGTTTCATACATGTTTATATATTTTGATATGTTTTGCAATTGGGAAAATGTTTCCTATGGTATTTTTTACACCTGTATTTTGTATTTTTGTATGCACCTGTACTTTGTAATTTTGTATGTTTTGCAAATATTAAACCAGTTGTACTGGTAATGCAGTGTTTTACTTAAACCTGACGAATGTAAAAATAAGAAACAAAATGGTGTAGAGACGATAAAAATGGCATAAAATGAACAAAGAAAATTATGATATATAACAATAATGAAAGAAAATTATGATAAAATATGACTTAAAGATTTTTATAACATCATTTCACAGTACTGCACATATAGCCTACTCAACTTACGACCACATCATGTTACGACCGGTCTGTCGGAACCAATCATGGTCATAAGTCAAGCACTAGCTGTATGATAAAGGGGTCAATTCAGCAAGAAGATAAAGCAACTTTAAATATAGATACAGCCAACACTGGAGCACAGATACATAAAGTAAATATTACAGCCAAAGAGAGAGATAGAATCTAACACAATAAATAATAAATGCAGATTTCAATACCCAGCTTTCTGCATAGAACAGCTCTTCCGGATAGAAAATTAACAAAGAAACATGGTCCTTAATCTTCCCTGCAGCCCAAATGGATCTAATAGATATTTACAGAAGATTTTATCCAATGGCTGCAGAATACACATTCTTTTCCTCAGCACATGAATCATTCTGAAGGAGAGACCATGTGCTATGTCTCAAAATAAGTCTTATGACACTCAAAAAAATTAAATAATATATAGCATCTTCTATGACTGCAATGGAGTAAAATTAGAAATCAATAATAAGATGAATTTTGGAAATTATACAAATACATGGAAAATAAGCATTATGCTCTTAAATGACCAGCAGGTCAATGAGGAATTTGAGAAAGTAATTGAGAAATTTTGAAACAAATGATAATGGAAGCAGCATACCAAAAACCTGTGGGATATAGCAAAAGTAGTACTAAGAGGGAAGTTTATATCTATAAGTGCCTACATCAAAAAAGAGAAAAACTTCAAATAAGCAACCCAATAATCCATCTTAAAGGACTAGAAAAGCAAAAAAAAAAAAAAAAGAAAGAAAAAAGAAAAAAAAATCCCAACCCAAAATTAGCAGAAGAAAAATTAATGAAGATTAAAGAAGCAAATGAAATTGAAATGAAAAATAGTACAAAACATCAATGAAACAAAAGTTGACTTTTTGAATAGTTAACCAAAATGGACAAACATTTATCTAAACTAAGAAAAAAAAAGAGTTAATTCAAATGAATAAAACCAGAGATGAAAAAGGAGACATCACAACTGATACTGTAGAAATTGAAATAATCATTACCGGCTACTATGAGCAACTATACGCCAATAAATTAGGAAATCTAGGAAAAATGTACCAACTCTTAGAGATATATAATCTGCAAAGATTGAAATGGGAAGACATTCAAAACCCAAGCATAGTAATAACACAAAACAACATTAAAGCCAAAATACAAATTTTCCCAGTAAAGAAAAACTAAAGATCAGATGACTTCATAGCTGATTTCTACCAAACATTTAAAGAAGAACAAATACCAGTACTCAAAGTATTCTGAAAAATATAGGAGAAAACACTTCCAAACTCAGTCTATGAGGCCAGTATTAACCTAATACCAAGACATATATTAAAAGAAAAAACAGTAAAATATCTCTAATGAATATTGATGTTAAAATGCTCAGCAAAATATTAAAAAACCAAATTCATCAATACATTAGAAAGATCATTCAATTAATGCTGAAAAAGCTCTTGATGAAATTCAACATACCTTCATGATTCAAAATCCTGCAAAAATCGGACTAGCAGAAACATACCTCAACATAATAGAAGCCACGTATGACAGACACACTGCAAGTATCATACAGAATGGGAAAAAACTGAAATCCTTTCCTCTAAGGTTTGAAAAATTAAAAAGATACCCACTTTCGCCTCTGTTATTCAACATAGTACTGGAAAGTCTAGCTAGAGCAATCAAACAAAAATAAATAAATAAATGACATCCAAATTGGAATGTAAGAGTCAGATTATCCATGTCTACAGGTGACAAAATCTTATATTTGGAAAAACCCAAACACTCAATAAAATAAGTATTAGAACTGATAAATTCAGTAAAGTTGTAAGATACAAAGTCAACATACAAAAATCAGTAGCATTTTATATGCCAACAGGAAACAATCTGAAAAAGAAATCAAAACAAATAATCCCATTTACAATAGCTACAAATAAAGTTAAACACCTAGGAATTAACTTAGTCATAGAAGGAAAAGATCACTATAATAAAAACTGTAAATCACCAATGAAAGAAATTGAAAATGACACAAAAATATTAAAAGATATTGCACGTTCATAAATTGGAAGAATCAATATTGTTAAAATGTACATTCTACTCAAAGGAATCTACAGATTCAATGCAATCTATATCAAAATACCAATGAAATCCTTTATAGAAATAGAAAAATCTATCCTGTAATTTATATGGAATCATAAAGGATAGCCAAAGTTATGCTAACCAAAAAGAAAACTGGAAGAATCACATTGGTTGACTGCAAATTAAACTACAAAGCTATAGTAATCAAACAGCATGGTACTGGCATAAAATCAGACACAAAGACTATTGCAACAGAATATATAACCTAGAAATAAATCCAAACACCTAGAGTTTATTTATTATTACTCATTATTTAAAAAGGTGGTGAGACCATAAATATATACACCTACTATGTATCTACAAAAATTTAAAAACTAAAATAATGAAAATACACATTGGGAAAAGACAGTCTTTTTAATATAAATGGTGCTGGGAAAACTGTATATCCACATGCAGAAGAAAGAAACTAGACCTCTACCCCTTGCCATATACACAAATCAAATAAAAATGGATTAAAAGTTTAAATCTAAGACCTCAAACTATAAAACTACTACAAGAAAACATGGGAGAAATTTTACAGGACTTTGGAGTGAGCCAAGATTTATTGAGTAATACTCCACAAGCACAGGCAACCAAAGCAAACTTGGACAAACGAGATCAAACCAAGTTAAAGAGCTTCTGCTCAGCAGAAGAAACAATCAACAAAATGAAGAGACAACCCACAGAATAAGAGAAACTATTTGCAATCTACTCACCTGACAAGCGATTAATAATCACAATATATAAGGAGCTCAAACAACTCTGTAGGAGAAAATCTAATAATCAGATCAAAAAATGAGCAAAAGATTTGAATAGACATTGTTCAAAAGAAGACATACAAATGGCAAACAGACATATGAAAAGGTGCTCAACATCACTGATCATCAGAGAAATGCAAATCAAAACTGCAATGAGATATTATCTCACCTCATTTAACACAGGTTATATCCAAATGATAGGCAATAAAAAATACTGGCAATGATGTGGAGAAAAAGTAACCCTGCAGACTGTTCGTAGAAATGTAAATTAGCACAACCACTATGGAAAACTATAGAGGTTCCTCAAGAAACTAAAAATAGAGCTATGACACAATCCAGCAATTCTTCTTCTGGGTATATACCCCTCAAAGAAGAAATCAGTATATCAAAGAGATATCTGAACTCCCATGTTTGTTCCAGCAATGTATACAATAGCTAAGATTTGGAAGCTAACTCTCCATAAACAGGTGAATGGATAAAGAAAATGTGGTACTTTTACACAGTGGAGTACTATTCAGCCATCAAAAAATGAGATTCAGTCATTTGTAGCCACATGAATGGAACTGGAGGTTATTATGCTAAGTGAAATAAGCCAGGCACAGAAAGAAAAACATAACATATGCCCACTTATTTGTGAGATCTAAAAATCAAAACAATATTATCCATGGCTATAGAGAGTACAAGGATGGTTATCAGATTCTGCAAATGGTAATCGGGGTTTGGAGGGCAGATTTAGATGATTAATGTGTACCTTAAAAACAGTTTAAATGAATAAATAAGGCCTAGTATATGATAGCACAATAGAATTACTATAGTCAATAATAATTTAATTGTACATTTAAAAATAACTACAAGAGTAGAATTAAGTTGTTTGTAACACAAAGGATAAATGCTTGTGGGGATGGATACTCCATTTTCCATGACGTGATTATTATACATTGCACATGTGAATAAAAACATCTCATGTACCCCAGAAATGCATACATCTTTTATGTACTCCTCCAATTTTTTTAAATTTCAAAAAGTTATTTTAAAAATGTGAAAATTTACATTATTATTTAAAAGTTACATTAAAAGTGTACAGATTGGAAAGCAAGAGACAAAACTCTTATTATTTGATTACATGAAAAACAGAAGAATATACAAATTATCACAATTAGTAAAATAATTTTCCTGTATTTTACATGTAAATCAATATTTTATATGCCACCAACAGTTGGAAAATATTATTTCTAAAGCTATAATTACAATTAAAAAATTAACAAAAATAAAAACCAGAGCAATAATAATGTACCTAGAAATAAATATAATAAAATATATTTTAAATTTAAGTAAAAATATTAATATTTGTTGAAATTTATTTCTAACATATTAATGAATTAAAATGAATACCAAATTCATATATAGAAATACTTGATATTATACAGATTTACTTTCTACTAAAATTAATTCATGGATTCCATACGGTTCACTCAGAAAACTTGAGTTACTCTAAAATATATATGGAAGCATATAGGACACACAATAGCCAAGTCAATTTTAATAAAGAAAATATAGGTTGACAATGCCCTATCAGATATTATTATAAGTCTACAATAATTTAGATGGTTCGATGATAATCCAATGCATAATTAGAAAGAGTATGCTGTCCCAAAACATATGCATGCATATACATAAGCTTTAGAAGACAGCATTAGAGATTAGTGGAAAAAGCATTTTTCAAGATTGAGTCAGCACGCAATTACATGAAGTCAATTTAATGGGTCATAAAAAAACTAAAAAATATGCAAAAGGTTACCAATAGAGGAAACTAAATAAAGTGTGTTTGGAATCTCTCTGTATTATTTTTTAAAACTGTATTTCAATCTACAAATATCTCACCAAAAGTGAATTAAAAATAGAATATAAAACAATGTAGTTTACTGCACATAAGTGATATTTAATTTAAAAATAAATTTGAGTCTGTAAATGTATAAATGAGGATCAGTGCTGCATTATAATGAGAATTGCATTACTTACTCTAATATGAACCAAGGACAAAAATCTTGGAAATGGCTGGACATGTAATAAGTTTTCTGGGATGTGTTAATTAATATTGAAAAAATAATTAAAAATAGATTTTTACTTCACATCATATACAAAATTAACTCCAGATACATTAAGAATGTAAATATAGAGGCAAACTTATTTAAATTTTAGAAGAAATTATAGGAGAAATTTTAAACAAAAGCAAAATACCTACAAGCTATTAATTCAATTAAAATTTAAACTTTGCTTCTCAAAAGATATCAAAAAGGAAGTGATAAGATAGCCACAAACCAAAAAAATAATCTATTTATAAATTATGGGATAAATAATGGTTATGATTCAACATCTCTCTCTTTCTTTTCTAAAAATCAATAAAGATAAGCAATTAAACAGAAAATTGCCACAAAATATATAAATAGA
The DNA here is from genome assembly GCF_001604975.1 of Cebus imitator. Lineage (NCBI taxonomy): Eukaryota > Metazoa > Chordata > Mammalia > Primates > Cebidae > Cebus > Cebus imitator. The sequence continues at coordinate 1,885,273 of NW_016107658.1, read as the reverse complement.
TTTTTAAAATAATAAACACTAACTGTGTGTTTTTCTGCCCCATGTGTGCATGTGTTCTTATTATTTAGTTCCCACTTATAAGTGAGAACACGTGGTATTTCATTTTCCTTCATTAATTTGCTATGAATAATGGCCTTCAACTCCATCCATGTCCCTGCAAAGAACATGATCTCATTCATTTTTATGGTTACTTAGCATTCCATAGTGATAAGTACCACATTTTCTTTATCCAGTCTATCAGTGATGGGCATTTAATTTGATTCTACATCTTTGCTGTTGGGAGTAGTGCTGCAATGAATATACACACACATGTGTCTTTATAATAGAACAATTTGTCTTTCCTTGGATATATATCCAGTAGTGGGATTGCTGGGTCAAATGGTATTTCTGCCTCTACATCTTCAAGGAATCGCCACACTGTGTTCGACAATCGTTGAATTAATTTAACAATCCTACCAACGGTGTGAAAGTGTTTCTTTTTCTCCACAACCTTGACAGCATCTGTTTTTTGACTTCATAGCCATTTTAACTGGTGTGGTGGTTTTGATTTCCATTTCTCTAATGATCAGTGATGGGGAGCTTTTCTTCATGTTTGTTGGCTGCATGAATGTATTCTTTTGAGAAGTGTTTGTTCATGTCCTTGACCCACTTTTAAATGAGGCTGTTTGGTTTCCTCTTGTAAATTTGTTTAAGTTTCTTATAGATGCTGGACATCAGCCCTTTGTCAGGTGCATAGATTGCAAAATTTTTCTCCCTTTCTGTAGGTTGTTTACTCCGTTGATACTTTCTTTTTCTGTGCAGAAAGACTTTAAATTAGATTCCATTTGCCAATTTTTGTTTTCATTGCAATTGCTGTTGATACCTTTGCCATAAAATCTTTACCCATGCCTATGTCCTACATGGTATTACCTAGGTTTTTTCCTAGGATTTTTATAGTTTGGGATTTTACATCTAAGTCTTTATTCCATATCAAGTTAATTTGTTGCATACAGTTATACAAAAATCAGCTTGGGGTCCAGTGTGTCCCTCAACAAAAAGGGGTCCAGTTTGAATTTTCTGCAGATGGTTAGCCAGTTCACCCAGCACTATTTATTAAATAAGTAATTATTTCTCCATTGCTTGTTTTTGTCAAATTTGTCAAAGATCAAATGGTTGTAGGTGAGAGAAAAAATTAAGGCAGTTTGGGTGGGTCCTCGGTAAAACTCCTTTAAACAGAGAAACAGCCTGAAAAATCAGGCTGCAGACACAGATAAGGAAACTTTTACAAACATCCAGTCCATTCAGATAAGGGAACACGACTCAACACAAATGCCTTTGTCCTTTATATAACCAGCAGGTTTCCAGAAAATAGTCTCTTCTTTTTTTGTGTGTGCATGTACATGGTGGGCTCCAGTGGGTTCCACTGGGTACTTTTCTTTTGTTCTTTGGACATGTTTTGAAATATGTGCTGAGCTTCTATGAATCATCACTTCAGTCCCTGATAGGTCCCAGGCCATGGTCCCAGGCCAAACTTTCGCTTCACCTCCTGATTGGTCCTGGGCCAAGGTCCCGGACTAAGCTTTCACTTTAGCTCCTGATCAGTCCCAGGCCAAGGTCTCAGGCACAGATAGGTAATACTTTCTCCAAGACCAGTCAGCACATCCCTTCCCTTCCCAGTCCATAAAATCCCCAGAGATAGCCTCATAGTTGGCAACCCATTCAGGTCCCCTCTCTGCTGCTAAGAGTTTTCTTCTTTCGCTTATTAAACTTGCACTCCAACCTCACCCTTTGTGTCCATGCTTCTTAATTTTCTTTATCATGAGACAAAGGACTTCAGGTGATAACTCACAAGAGGCTGGTACATTGTGGTGCATTGGCAAGACTAACATAAATGTGTGGCCTTATTTCTGGGTTCTCCTTTCTGGTCCATTGCTCTATGTGTCTGTTCATATACCACTACCATACTGTTTTGGTTGCTATAGCCGTGTAATGTAGTTTGAAGTCGGGTAGTGTGATGTCTCCTGCTTTGTTCTTTTTGTGTAGGACTGTCTTGGCTAGTCAGGCTCTTTTTTGATTCCATATGAATTTTAAAATAGTTTTTTCTAATTCTGTGAAGAATGTCAATGAGAGTTTAATGGAAATAGCATTGAATCTATAAGTTGTTTTGGGCAATATGGTCATTTTCACTATATTGATCTCTTCCTATCCATGAGCATTGAGTGTTTTTCCATTTGTTTGTGTCATCTCTGCTTTCTTTGAGCAGTGGTTTGTAGTTCTCCTTGAACAGGTCCTTCACTCACCTTGTTAGTTGTATTTGAAGATATTTTATTCTGTTTTTGGTAATTTTGAATGGGATTTTATTCATGATTTGGCTCTCAGCTTGCCTGTTGTTAATGTACAGGAATGCTAGTGATTTTTGCACAAAGAAGCGATACACAAAATAATATGAACTGTATGGTTCCAATTATATAAAGTTAAAAAACAGATTAAATAATACATTGTTTAGAAATACATGCAAGTGTGACTTTTTACATAGAGAAGCAAGGACACTATAAATAACAAAATTGAAAACAGTGATGTCTTTGGATTTGAAAGTGGGAAATATAATTCAGTAGGAAGAGATAGGAGGCTTCAATTGTCTTTATAATTTCCTTTTTCTGAGTGAACAGTTTTTACTTGACTATTATTCTTTAAACTGTACATATATGGACAACATGATACATACATGTTATTATATATTTTCTTAAAATATTACAAATATATATAATGTATGAGAGAAATGTATAGATTAGAAAGCTTCCCCAATTTGTTCCCACATAATTAGTCATTAGATGAGATAAAAATTTTAGTTTTAATGAATGGTGGATGAAACCTAACAAAATCCATGTAAAAAGTAAAGCACTTTGCTGCTATAACTAGGGAGCTTTCTAATAGTCTTAAAACACAATTAAAATATTATTCAGGACCTTAGAAAATGTGGGAGATGGTTTAGGTCACACTCATGCTGGAATTGCTTTCTCCATCAAAAATCAGTAGGATAGAACTCTTCCCATATCTACAAGGCAGATGAGATATACATAGGACAGGAAAAAAAGATATGTAGAATTAAAAATAGTGAACACATAAGACAGCCATAAAATCACAGCAAAGAAGCAGAAAAACTGTTCTGGTACTAAGGAGCTAGATACTACCTCTGAATGCTTAATATCCCCTTGAGGAAAAAAAAAATAGAATCGAAACCCTATTTTTATTCCTTTGAAATAGAATAGAATCCATTTCTAGTTTTTAGAAATAGAATTAATGAACATGCAACATTTTAAGAGAAATGTCTGTGCAATTAAAGACAAAGAGGCAGAATTATATGTGATTCATATTAATACTTAGTTATAATTAAGAGGTTAGTCTAATAAATCTGGCAGGGAATTCAAAATGAAAAAGACTGATTACAAATTCCAGGTCTAAAATTGATCCACGACATAAATGGTCTTGCCCTCACATGGCTGGAAGGTGCTCCAATCACTAATAAAGGGAAATAATTCAGTACAAAAAATGACATTATTTGTAGATTTCCAAATACATGGAATGTTCCAAATAGGAACATTTTTACACTGTTGGTGGGAGGGGAAATTAGTTCAACCATTGTGGAAGACAGTGTGGCGATTCCTCAAGGATCTAGAATCAGAAATACCACTTGACCCAGCAATCCCATTACTGGATATATACCCAAGAGATTAGAAATCATTCTACTATAAAGACACATGCACACATATGCTTACTGCAGCACTGCTCACAATAGCAAAGACTTGGAACCAACACAAATGCCCATCAATGATAGACTGGATAAAGAAAATGTGGCACATATACACCATGGAATATTATGCAACCATGAAAATGGATGAGTTCATGTCCTTTGCAGGGATATGGATGAAGTTGGAAACCATCATTCTCAGCAAAGTGACACAAGTACAGAAAACCAAACACCACATGTTCTCACTCATAAGTGGGAGTTGAACACAGAAAACACATGGACACAGGGAGGGGAACATCATACACCAGGGCCTATTGGGAGATAGGCGGTAGCAGAGGGATAGCATTAGGAGAAATTCTTAATGTAGATGATGGGTTGATGGGTTCAGCAAGTCACCATGACACGTAGATACCTATGTAACAAACTTGCATGCTCTGCACATATATTTCAGAACTTAAAGTGTAATAATAATTTTTAAAAATAATATAAAATAAATTTTAAAAATTTTAAAAAGAACCCTTATCTATAAATACAAAAATATTTCAAGAAAATGTTACAAGATAGTACATATAAGCAATGATTTGACAGAATCTTATTAATTCTAGTAGTTCATACCTCTAAAACTGGATTTTAAAATTCAAAAATAACATTTTGCCTTATTTAACATGTTACAACTTAACATTTAAAATATTATGATTTAGTTAAATATTTCATCAATGACACTGTATAGATAAAATATTACACAATATATATTTTAGAAAATGTTTTGATCTTTGATCTGAACAATAAATAAAAACAGGCTCTTTTACACAGAGTCAGGGAGGCAATCATTAGTCAGAACAGTAATCTTGTCTAAGCAACATATGAAATTATGGCAATGATAAATCCTGGCATTTTAAACAGATAAGCAAATGCTGAGGGAATTCGTCACTGCCAGGCCTGCCTTTCTAGAGCTCCTCAATAAAGCACTAAATATGGAAAGGAAAAACCACTACCAGCCACTACAGAAACAAACCAAAGTACAAATACTAATGGCACTCTGAAGTGATGACATCAACAAGTCTGA